>NW_007727786.1:373972-405029 GCF_000696425.1 Galeopterus variegatus
AAAAAAAAAAAGGAAAAAAAGAAAAAAAAAAAAAAAAAAAAAAACAGAATTTGCTTCCTCCTCTGTGCTCTCATACTACTTCGTACAAATTGCTAAATTACAGTGTTTACCATACTGTCCTATAATTAGAATTTAGGTGTCTGCCTTCCCACTCATGTAATAGCTCCTTTTTTCCCTTAATATTTGTATTCCAAGCATCTGGTATCATGCTTAACAAATATTTATTCAGCAAACAAGTAAAAGATTGAATGGAACAATAAATAAATGACAATTTACTCAAGGGCCCTCTCTACCTAGGACAAAAAGAAATGTTCTTTTCCTTTATTCTTTATAACTGAAATGGTTAGCACTGTCACACTTGCACCTGGGAGTGGATCATGTCTATCCGGAGTTTTATGTGCCTAGTACTGGGTGTCTAGGCACTTAATGAATGAGTGTCCTGTGTGTGGTTCCATGTGTATATATCTCACAGTTCCTCCACTCCCTCCTCTTGCACCCAACAGCCCAGTCTATTTCATGATTTTCTCCCTTAATCGTTTATTTTCTTCATACTTAATTAATTCAATTAAAATTCTTACTCTTAAAAGGCATTCTTCTTACTGAAGTTCCTGGAGTGAAGAGAGGGCAGGAAACACAAGTCAGTATTACCCAGCAGCACTGCCCACACAACCTGCCAACCACATCCCAAGTATGACAGACGCTGGATATTCAGCAAGATGCAGTACAAACAAGGCCCCTCCTCTTAGAGAATTTACATCACTGGGAGAAGAGATAAATAATAAGGCAATAAAGTGTAGTAACTGTAGTGACAGAGGAAGCAGAGGGGCACATAGTAAGGAGACCAAAGCTAATCTGGAGATCAAGAAGGGCTCCTAGGCAAAGTACCTCACAAGTTTTGACCTGAGAGAGAAGTGAGACATATTCAGGTGAAGAATATGGAAAAGAGGAGGAGGAGACCCAGAAACAAGAGAGAGTATAATATAAACAAAACACTTAAGGAAGAAGGGCTAGAGTTTAAGTGAGGTGGTGAGCTCGGGCCTCGGCTTTTTTATTCTAAGAGCAATGAGAAGCCACTGAAGAATTTTAACCAAGATGGTGACATTTGGATCTGACTTTCAGAAGAGAGACAGGTTGTAGGTAAAGACATAGATTAGGGATTTGTATCATTAGGGTAGGCTAACTGTAGTAACAAGTGCCTAGACCCTCAACACCCTCAACATTTTCCTTTTAGCAAGATTACTTTGGCTGCCCTATGAAGAATGGATTATAAAACTGTGAGATTAGATGTAGAGAAACCACTTTGGGATGCTATTTCAATAGTCCAGTTGAGGATGGTAATGGTGACACTAGACATGGAAAGAAGTGAATAGGTTCAAAAGAATGCTAAGAAGACAGAATTAACAGGCTTTGGCAACTGACTAAATCAGGGGTTGGCAAAATTTTTCTGTAAAGGACCAGATGAGACATGTCTAAGCTTTGCCAGCCATATGGTTTCTGTCACAACTACTCAACTGTGCTGTTTTAGTGAGAAAGTGGACATGGACAATATGCAAATAAATGAGTTTGCCTGTGTCCCAATAAAAATTTATTTACAAAAAACCAGTCCACCAGGCCAAATTTGGCCTATGGCTGAAACATATCAACTCCTGGACTAAATGAAGGATGTGGCCATAAAAGCAGTAAAAATGGCTCCCAAGTATGTGGTTTGGGCATCTTGTTGGTCAGGGCTACTACTGACAGAGAAAGGTACACTGGAAAAAGAGCAGGGTCAGAATGTTAAGATACCTGAGAGATATCACCCAAAATACGTCCAATAAGGCATTAGATATTTGGATCTTGGTTTCAGGAAAAAGACCTGAACACTATGTAAAGATAGATGAGGACACCTGAAAAAGTTCATGGAAAAGTTAAATGAAAAGATAATACCAATCTTACCATGAACTTCTTGAAAACCCCTCATATAGATGTTGGAGTTGTCTTAGAGTAGTCTAAATTGTATTAAAAGACCACCAGAATTCAGTGGCTTCAGTAATAAGTTTAATTCCTTCCCCACAGAGTGATATGAGGAACTGAGATGGGGGAGAAAAGACAGTCATTCCAGGGGCCTGTCAAACAGCAGCATCCATCCCACTCAGCCAAAAGGAGGAAAGTGCAGAGAGGAGCATTTGTAGGCGTTTCTACGGAGAGCTCTCACTCACAGCCACACCTAACTGCAAGAGAAGCTGGGAAATGCAGCACAGCTGTGTTTCTAGGATCAAGGGTAGAATGGATTTTGGTGGACAGCTACCAGGATCCACCACCAGAGTGAAAATACCTGCATAGGCTAAGAAGGTATAATGATGAATAAGAGTGATTCAGGCAACTCTAAAGCATGAGACCAAGTTCAGAACTCTGAAGAACACCAATGTTAAGAGATACATTGAGGAGATAAAATGAGAACCCAGCAAAGAAGAAGAACAAAGTGAAAATAAAACTAAGGTTGAAATGAGTACAAACGTACTCATTGAGCCCATCTCTGACCAGCTGCCACTTATCTGGTACCTCTGATATTTAGATGAAAAATGAGCCAAATTACATTTAAAAGAAAATGGCAAAATCAGCTCCTCAAAAAAGCCAGATTTTCATTACCATGCAAATGGACTGCTTTAGGGCAATGTATTGTAATATTCATTTTTTCCATTCACTTTTGTGCCCATAAATCAGCCTATATAGGTAAAATGTGTATTCTGCATCAAAAATGTTATGTGATCTTATACACATATGAACATATCAATATAAATGTGAATATATACTTGTTTCCATATTCACATAGACTCAGCACTCTCAGGATTCATTACCAAAATGTATTTCTTTTTCACTTCCATTTTTTGCAATTCTCTATGCTCTCTGCTTTGCTCAGGGCGTCTCCTCTCCCTCCCACCCCACCCCATTTTGCATATCTGTTCTTGGTTCTCTGTGAGAAAAGCAAGGAAAAGGAGCTGGATTCTACCCTGATAACAATGTAAGCCCTGCTCCATTATTACAAAATACAACAGACTCTGTAGCCTAAATAAAAAAATCTAAGCCGGAACACCTATGCCCCCTTTCTTGCTTCTTCTGTCCAGGAGACCTCAGCTAGGAAATGAGGAACCTGAGAAACGGTTGGTGCATTACCAAGCAGCAGGGCAGTGTCTATCAATCTTTTCTGTCTATTTAGAATGCAAGGTCTGCAGGGCAACAAAGGGGGTTCCGAGATTTTTTTTTTTTTTCAAATCTGGAACACTTTTTGGCAGAACAGCCACAACTTGCTTAAAATAAGTGTATTTTTTTTTTTTTTTCAAATCTGGAACACTTTTTGGCAGAACAGCCACAACTTGCTTAAAATAAGTGTTTTTTTTTTTTTTAAAAAAAAGATCTGCCCAAGAGACACACAGACAGTAAAGAAAACAAAATTAGTAAGCTCTTCTACTTGCCCAGCATAAATTATTAGTGTACTCAACCTGACCAAGTGACTATTTATAAGCCTGACCTCAAACACCATGGTGTTCAATAAATATAAATTGAGATTGTGACAGTGCTACCCATATTTCCTTACTTAATGACACTCGGCAGGCAGTTTAGTAGCACAAATCATATGCATCTTATTCTTCCTTTACACCTTTTCACATTATAACTTATATCAGGTGTGAATTCAACTATTGGAAATAACCCTCCAATTAGCAAAATTAATTCTTCCTTTGATTTGAGAGTGACCAGCCAGGGTACATAAACAAAGAACTTTGCAAGCAGCATCTCTGCTCTGGCTTCTGTGATGAGATTTTCTGTCAGCTCCAACAAGTCTTTCTTATGGCTACTTTTATAGGGTCATCATTATTCAAAGTCTGCTAGCTTCAAATATCATCTGCAAAGCACATCTAGAAATTTAGCTGCTGATGCAGATAATGTCTGAAGCTGAGAAACTGCAAGTTGTTTCCCATTGCTGAAGTTAAATATGTAGTTTTAAAAAAATGCTGTAATCTCTCAGCTAGTCTGGTGAGCAGGAGCTCACCAACATGATATGCACATAGCCTGTAAGAATTCACAAGCATTTGCCTAAAAGAATACGTGAATGAAAAATTTACAGTTTGAAGACTGTATCTAATACCTTCAATGGCAGCTGGGCTAGCAGCCATCAATTTTGTTTCATCAGATCCTCCTTTCATCCCAGTCCCTCTCCTAAAGCCACCAACCCTGCCATCTCCTCTTCATCACAAGACAGGCTTGTCTCCTCCAGGTCTAGAAAACTGCAGCCATTCACCAATGCTAGGAAACCTGGAAGCGCCCTTCACTCTTCCACTTGCATCATTCATTACTCTCAAAAGGAATCACCAGAACAGGTCTCTTGTCTGCCCCATTCCCTCCCTCTACCACCCCCATCTTAGTTCAGGTCCTCTTCACCTCTTATTTGGATGACTACAGAACCCTCTAGCAATCTCCTTGCTGACAGGCTAATTTCTCTAGAATTCATCCTATTCATCTTCCATGAAAAGAAAAAAAAAATCTATTTAAACACAAATCAGATGATACTATGCCTCTGCTTAAAACACTTTAACAAACATATTCACCATCTGAGAATAAATGAACATTTATTACATGGCAAAGGAAACCCTCCAAACATGGGCACCTGACTATGCCTGCCACCTCACTGCTCATGACTTCTGCCTCATGTTCCTCAGCACACACACAGGAGCTACTTCTCACCTCTGACATTGTTCACTCTCAAGTCTCTGTCTAAGACATACTTCCTCACTCCTCCGCCCTGACCCTCACTCCTACTTGATCTTTAAAGTTCATCAGAGGTCACCTTCTTCTCAGTTCTCTCCTCTCTCTACCTAACTCTGTGAGTGAGCATTAATACTTCTATATAATAATCTACTTTTGTATTTCTGAGTTAGCAGATGGCAATGGATGTAAGGAACAGAATAGAGAAAACATCGTGTACAATGAAAGTGGGAAAGCAGGGATCCTGAAATAATGGTGTTGGAATAACAAGTTAACATGTAGAAAAGGTACATAATTTTGGATGCTTATCAAGTATCTTTCCCCAAAATTGACTGCAGAGGATTAAATATTTAAATGTTTAAAAAAATCAGAGCCTGCTGATTAGTTCAGTTGGTTAGAGCACGACGTTGTAACACCAAGGTCAAGGATTCAGATTCCTGTACCAGCCAGCCACCAAAATAAATAAATGAATAAATTAATTAATTAATAATAAATAAATAAATAATCATAAATTTAAGGGACAATTTCCAATATCCAAGGAAAAGAAGATTTTTCCAAGCATGATTTTTAAAGCCAAGAACTGTTAAGAGTGATATATTTGACTAAATAAATAAGTAGCTCTTTAATTGGGGAAAAATACTATAAATCCAAGTGAAAAGACAATTAACAAATATAGAAAAATTAATATCTAGCACATTGCCTGGCACCTAATTTATTTTGAGTAAATTGATTTATATGGCAGGGGGCTAATCTCCCTAATACATAAAGAATTCCTGCAAACCAATACAAAAAAGACAAACTTCCTATTATAAAAAAGAAAAACAAATGACATGAAAAGGCATACAAATTGCCTCTACATTTATGTAAAGTTTTCAAACTCCCAAATCAAAGAAATTCAAATTTCATGTATTTTGTATAACAGAATGACAAATATTAAAAATAATACTGAGTTACTGAAGGTGTGGGAAAAGTGGGCACTGTTAAATACTGCTGCTAAGAGAGTAAGCTGATAAAAATTTCTGTAGTTTAACAGTACATATCAAAAACTATGACGTAGGATTACCACCAGAATTTATCCTAGGGAACAACCTAAACATCCATTAACAGGGAGTTGCTAAATAAATTATAGTAGCTCTTTATATTGCAACATCATGTACCCATCAAAATCAATGACATGCTTATTTACACAGAAAGCTATGCATATGTTACAATCTTTTTTTTTTTTTTTTGGAGGTTGGCCAGTATAGGGATCCAAACCCTTGTCCTTGATGTTATAACACCACACTCTTAAGTGAGCTATGATTTTTTAAATTGGGTTAAAAACAATGTATAACATAGTCCTATTTTAACATAAGTGTGTTTATATGCATGAAAGGGGAGGGGGGACATAAAACAAAAACAAAAACAAAAAAAACTCTTGGAAGAGTATTTAACAAAATGTGAATCACCATTACCTCTCAAAGGTGTGAATATGAATTTCTTCTTCATACATTCTTTCCTTCTTCGTATCTTTTTTCATTATCTGGTTTTTTTTCTTTCTTTTTTCTCTACAAAGAGCTGTATACTTCTATAATTAAAATAATTACCAACAATATAATTATTTCCACTGTTTAAAGAGAATGGGGAGAGGGAGGGGGAAAAGGGAGGAGTTGGTAGAGGACTACGAAAATCGATTAGATTGTATAGAGATAAATACATTAATTATCCTTATATGAACATCAAAAAAATAAATAAACATTTTAAAAAATGAATGGAAAAAGACAACAAAAAACAGTCAGTGTTCATTGGAATGGATCGAAAGAGAAGGGTCACACGTCTAAAAGAGCTGCCATTTTAACTAAATTATACCAACCACAAACAAGGAACCCTAATAAAGTCCATCCTCTACAGATCTGACAAACCAGTTAACAAAATACCATAGAACCATCTAAAGTACTGCATGGACAATGAACACTGTAAAGATCCTTTTCTGAATGTTCCTCATACACAAGGCAGTCAGCTGCTATTCTGATTACTGGGAGCACAGAAGAAACAGAGCTAATTTCCTCCTTCCCTTTCTCTGACAGTTTGCCTATGTTTAGTCACAAAGTAGTAAGACCCTTTGGCTCTATGGATAAATCACCAGGACATAGTGCAAGTCTCTACACGTGTCCCTTTTTGTTGTTGTTGTTTTGTTTTTTGGTTTATGATTAGCTAATAGTTCTCACAAAAACAGATGGATATCAAAACATGATTAGAAAAATGCAACAAACCAAATGTCAACTAAGCTTTAATTTCTACAGATTTTATTACCCAATGTCATTTTAAGTCCATCATTTTAAAGTAGGGTTTATCAACCACGGGAAGTAGGGGGAAGCTAGCACTTAGTAAATGGTCTTTCTGAGAACAAAAGAAGTAAAAATTATTTACAGTGACCTTTTAATGTTTACCTTAGAGCTGCTAATCAGATGTAAATTGTCACCCCACGGATACGCATAATCAACTTTATTCCCTTTGCTAATTGAGAAATAGAGCTGTTAACATTAAGAAATATTTTATAGATGCACCAAGCTTACCCAATGGAGCAAGTTCTTTTTAAAAGTCAGAGTTTCCATATGGTAAAATCATGGAAATTAGGCTTAGGGAAAAAAGAAAACTAAAAAAGACTAATTTGTTATCCAGCTAGTCTGTGCTGGAACAAAATCAGTCTTAATAACCTCAAACCTGGCAATTTTGACTGCTTCTTATGTTCAGAAATAACTCTTTCGGTTATTAGGAAAAATCATTCCATCACCTCCCTCAAAAGTTCCTCTGCTGCTGAGCGTATGCTTTCATACCTGGCAGTGGCTGTGGCTTAGCAATCACTTTGCCAGGATGTTCCTCTAACTTGGTTCACACAAGTCAGTCCCTATCTTCTTTTAACTCTTCTGTAAGTCTTCTTTTGAGTTTCTTTCAAAACTAACCACCATAAGGTAAACGAGACACAGCTCAATTGTGTAAAAGGGGACGATATGTTCCCTTGAGTAATAATTCAAGATTGCTGTCATCTTTATAATACCAGATACAATAGAAGTACACATAATTTCAACTTATTGTTAATTTTTGAGAAGATGTGGTTGAAGCAGTGGCTAACTGCCAAGAACCCTCTACCGTCCCCAAGATAAGACTCACCTCCACCCTTTCTCAATGACTCTCTTGCTTATGAAACCTGAGTTCTCTCCCTCTTCCTTGAGGCAATCCTCATTAATGAACATTCTCCTCCGTAAAATAGCTTCCTTGTCCTTAATTGTCTGGTGCATTTTGTCTTTTCCATTGTTAAATAAAAATTATCGGAGGACATTTTTGTGGACAGAGTTCCCACGAGGCCCCAACCAACCAACCTAAAAATCAAAATGGAGTCACCCCTGCTAAGTTCCAGTCACTTAAGTTGTGGTCTGACCTTCTGAGAAGCCAGGAAAAAAGATAACAGCTAATTTCCCAAACAGTCCAGTTTTAATCTTCAACAGGTAGAATAACGAAGTTCCCTCTGCTTTAATCCTTACACAAAAGAGATAGCCTGAAGTAACCTGATGTTCACCATTATTTTTCTATTGTCTTCCTGTCCCTACTTACAAGGAAAGTAACTTTGAAATGACCAAGCCACTTTTTGTTCTTTGTTTCTGCTTTCTCAGCCTTTCTATATATCAAGCTCCTCTGCTGGGCTACTGGAACACTTACTCTATTTTATGGAATAACGTATTGCTGGATTCTAAAATCGCAATAAAGCCAATTGAGATTTTTTAATTTGTTGTAATTTTGTTCTTTGACATCATGGTACACTTAAGAAATTAAAGCCACCCACCCTTAAGAATAAGCCCAACCATTCTCCTCTCACAGGCATGATCAGCACCCACTCAGTTTCTAGGGAAGACAGAAAACACAGGTAACTATTTGGGAGAAGCACAGGCACTGACAGTACACACGGACAGCACCCTTCAAGGCACTGGAATGCAGATAACGGGTGCGGCTTAATCCTGAGCAAGTCCAGACTCCAAATGACAGGCCCCTGAGAATGATGTGTTCACAAAGACACACCTAATATGAGTGAGGCATATGCTATTCTGAGAAGGCAACATGATTAATAAAATAAGCACGTGTTTTGAAATGGTTCCTTACTCTATCCCCACCACACTGCAGAAGCCTGAGTAGAGTTATTAAACCTCTCTGAGTCTTGATTTCCTCATCTACAAAAAAGTTTAAACTGACCTAAAGGGCCCACATCAGTTCAACAAAACATTCCAACCCATTCTACTTTTACCTTTAAATTCTCTAATTTTGTCTTCACTTTTTTTTAAATAACAGCTTTATTGAGACATGATTCACATGCCATAAAAATTCACCCTTTTCAAGTGTACAATTCCATGGTTTTAGTGTATTTACAGAATTGGGTAACTGTCACCCCTGTCTAATTCCAGGGCATTTTCATCATCCCTGAAAGAAACCCCATACCCATTAGCAGTCATTCCTCATCACCCCCACTACAACCCATGGTAACCACAACTCTTCTTTCTGTTTCTATGGATCTCCATATTCTGGACATTGTATTCAAATGGAAACATATAATATGTGGCCATTTTTTGACAAGCTTCTTTCACTTAGCATAATTTCTTCAAGGTTAATTCATGTTGCAGTTATGAATTTGTCAGTACTTCATTCCTTTTCATGGCTAAATAATATTCCATTGTAGGGAGAGACCACATTGCATTTATCCATTCATCAGTTGATGAACATGTGGGCCATTTCCTCTTTTTAGCCATTATGACTAATGCTGATATGAAGAACATTTGTGTATGGGTATTTGCACGGACATATACTTTCAGTTCTCTTGGGTATATACTTAAGAGAATTGCTGAGTCACTGTGAGCTTTAGGTTTAACCTTTTGAGGAACTGCCAAACTGTCTTCCAAAGTGGTTGCACCATTGTCTTTGCTATTCTCTGTTGGTTCCTTCTTTGTCTGCTTTCTGGTTGTTTGGACTCAGCTGGGAAAATAATTGTTTAGAAAGACATTTTCTACAGAATGGGCAATTTTTAGTCCTTCTAGGTCAATACAAACACAAGGCAGCTGACATGAGTGTGGGGACTACAGAAGGTGGTAGGGTAGAAAGTACACCATGCATGACAGCAATGATGCCTGGAGTTCAAGGACTAATTTAGGAAGATCTGAGTGGGTTTTGATATAATACAACAATAAAACATACATATATACACACATCCATACCTTTATCTCAGGTGCTTACACTATAACCAGGACAATTCAACAAGTACATAAATAATGACAAAATTGTTTGTTTGTTTGTTTTTAAAGACTATACAAGACAAAATATTTCCAGTTTGGCATATTAGAGAAGATTATTTTGAAGCAGAAAACATCTTCATTGGCCCTTAAAGGATAACAAAATTTAAAACAAGCAAAAATGAGGAGGAATAGCATCTCAGATAGAGGGAACGGAATAAACAAAGGCACAGAGTGAAGGAATGAGAATGAAGAGTTAGAAAAAGATATAAAAGAAACAGGGAAGAATCAACATTCTGGCAACTGACTAAATGTGAAAAGTGAGATGGAAGGTGGAATAAAAGATAATTACAGGTTTTTGGCTGGAAGATGGGATAGATGATCATGCCATTAACAGAAAGAATGACAAAGACAAGAGGAAGAACTGGTACAAGAGGGAAGGCAATGAGTTCAATTTTAGACATATACTGAGTTTAAGGTATCAGGGAAACATCAGGCAAATAAAATAGAGAATTGGAGCTTAAGTAATATATTTCCTAATAGAGGTCTTTACTGAAGCCTTCAGAGTAAGTGCAGAGGGAGAAGAAAAATGGCCTGTTATAACTCATACTCTAACAGGAAACTCAGTTCACCGGGAAAGCAATGGAGATCAGAACCAGGCAGGCCCAGGGTTTCAGAGACTAACCCAATTTTAGGGCTGCCCTTGAAGAAGGCAGCTGGCTGTTCAACGACAAGTTTTGAAGGACACAGCAAATCGAGGTTCAATCAGGCCAGGGCCAATATGTAGGAGGTTTTATCTAGTAGATCAGGCACAGCAGCAGAAATTTCCACAGAGTCTAGCCATGTCAGAGCAGATCACCTGCCACTCACTCGGGAGATGAAAGACAGAGTCCAACTTCCCCAGCACTAACAAGAGCTGGGCAAAATAGCCAAGTTCCAACCACAGGGGGTTGGTTTTGGGGGATGTATTAATCTGTTTCTGTTGCCTATAACACAATACCTGGAGCTGGGTAATTTATAAGAAGGCAAATTTATTGCTTACAGTTTCAGAGGCTGGAAAGTCCAAAGTCCAGGGAACACATTTGGTGAAGGCTTTGGTGGTGGTGACAGTGACCCAGGAGTCTCACATGGCAGGAAATGGTGGAGTAGAGAGAAACAGCTCCTCATGTGCTCTCCTTGTAAAGCCCTCAGAACCATGCCCATGACCACCATTAAACCATCAACTTAATCACCTCTTCAAGGCCCCACCTTTCCATTACCATACCAGGATTTACCACCCTCATCAGTTACAGTGGGGATGAAGTTTTGGGGATACATTCAACCCAAGGCAGGGGAGATACAGAGCTTGGTGTGTATATGGGTAAGCAGAACTCACACTCCCTCCCCTCTCTCAACACCTGGCCTAGGGAAGCAAGGCTGACTTGGGCTCCAGCATGCAACTGTAGATGAAGCTTCTAATGTTCTTTCTGCCCAACTCAGGAAAGGCTCAGAAACTGAGTGAAGCTGAGCCTGCCGATGCTCAATTACTCCAGAATCAGGACTGAGGGAGCCTCCAGAACATACCCCTTTGGCAGGGCAAAGAAGGAAAAGGGAAAAGAAGACAAGGGAGAAAAAACATTCAAACAACAGTCTACATCAGCAGGGAGTGATGGTGAAGCAGGAAAGGGACAGATCAGAGAAATTAAAGGAGAGGACTCAGAAGAAATGGTCAGGTCACCATTTCTCACTGGTTTTCACCACACATTTCACTCTGCTGTATCCACTGTATCCAATAGGGATGCTTTAGCAAAAACAATGCTTTATTTGTCAGTAGTACATTTGCAAAAGCCCCTTTTGTTTTTGGCAACCAATATGTAAGAAGGGCAACTTCTTTGGTAAACACATTCAACCTTCACCTAGAAGCTACACTAAAACAAAGAAAAGGCCAATTATATAAAGTTGGAAATACAGACTTCCAAAAGCCCTATTTCTTTTTTTTTCTTCCAAATTTTATTTTATTTTGTCAATATACAATGTGGTTGATTATTGTGGCCCATTACAAAAACCTCGCTCCTTCCTCCCTCTCCCCCTCCCTCCCAACAATGTCCTTTCTGTTTGCTTGTCCTATCAACTTCAAGGAAATGTAATTGTTATGTCTTTTTCCCTCCCCCACCCCCAGTTTTTTTGTGCAATTATTTACTTTTAACTCCCACAAATAAGTGAGAACATGTAATATTTCTCTATCTGTGCCTGACTCGTTTCACTTAATATAATTCTCTCTAGGTCCATCCATGTTGTTGCAAATGGCAGTATTTCATTCTTTTTTATAGCTGAGTAGCATTCCATTGTGTAGATATACCACTTTTTCCATATACACTCATCTGATGATGGACATTTGGGCTGGTACCAACTCTTAGCTATTGTAAAGACTGCTGCGATGAACATTGGGGAACAGGTATACCTTCGACTTGATGATTTCCATTCCTCTGGGTATATTCCCAGCAGTGGGATAGCTGGGTCATATGGTAGATCTATCTGTAATTGTTTTAGGAACCTCCATACCATTTTCCATAGAGGCTGCACCATTTTGCAGTCCCACCAACAATGTATGAGAGTTCCTTTTTCTCCGCAACCTCGCCAGCATTTATCGTTCACATTCTTTTGGATATTAGCCATCCTAACTGGGATGAGATGGTATCTCAGTGTGGTTTTGATTTGCATTTCCCAAATGCTGAGTGATGTTGAGCATTTTTTCATATGTCTGTTGGCCATTCGTATATCTTCCTTTGAGAAATGCCTATTTAGCTCTTCTGCCCATTTTTTAGTTGGGTTGCTTGTTTTTTTCTTGTAAAGTTGTTTGTGTGCCTTGTATATTCGGGATATTAATCCTTTGTCAGATGTATATTTTGCACATATTTTCTCCCACTCTGTTTTTGGTCTTTTAACTCTACTAATTGTTCCTTTGCTGTGCAGAAGCTTTCTAGTTTGATATAATCCCATTTGTTTATTTTTTCTTTGGTTGCCCGTGCGTTTGGGGTCGTATTCATGAAGTCTGTGTCCAGTTCTACTTTCTGAAGTGTTTCTCCTATGTTTTCTTAAGAAGTTTTATTGTTTCAGGGTGTATATGTAACTCTTTAATCCATTTTGAGTTGACTTTAGTGTATGGTGAAAGGTATGGGTCTAGTTTCATTATCCTGCATATTGATATCCAATTATCCCAGCACCGTTTGCTGAAGAGGCAGTCTCTTCCCCAGTGTACAGGCTTGGTGCCTTTGTCAAAGATCAGATGGCTGTAGGTGTGTGGGCCTTTGTCAAAGATCAGATGGCTGTAGGTGTGTGGGCTGATTTCTGGATTCTCTAGTCTATTCCATTGATCAGTGTGTCTGTTTTTATGCCAGTACCATACAGTTTTTTTTATTATACCTTTGAAGTATAGTTTAAAGTTAGGTAGTGTTATGCCTCCAGCTTAATTTTTTTGCTCAGCATTGCTTTGGCTATCCGTGGTCTTTTGTTATTCCATATTAATATCTGGATAGTTCTTTCCATTTCTGAGAAAAACGTCATTGGAATTTTGATGGGGATTGCACTGAATTTGTATATCACTTTCGGTAGTATGGACATTTTCACAATGTTGTTTCTTCCAATCCAAGAGCATGGGATATCTTTCCATCTTCTGGCGAGTGGGCATCCTTGTCTAGTTCCTGTTCTTAAAGGAAAAGCTTTCAGCTTTTACCCATTCAGGATGATATTTGCAATGGGTTTATCATATATGGCTTTAACTATGTTGAGATAATTTCTGCATCCTTGGTTAACTCAATTCCTAAGTATTTTATTTTTTTGATGGCTATTGTAAATGGGCAATCTTTCTTGATTTCCCTTTCTGCATGTTCACTATTGGAGAATAGAAATGCTTCTGATTTTTGTGTGTTGATTTTGTATCCTGCTACTTTGCTGAAATCATCTATCAACTCCAAGAGTTTTTTTGTAGAGGCTTTAGGCTGTTCGATATATAGGATCATGTCATCTGCAAACAGGAACAGTTTGACTTCATCTTTTCCAGTCTGGATGCCCTTTATTTCCTTCTCTTCTCTGATTGCTCTGGCTAGCACTTCCAACCCTATATTAAATAGGAGTGGTGAGAGTGGGCATCCTTGTCTAGTTCCTGTTCTTAAAGGAAAAGCTTTCAGCTTTTACCCATTCAGGATGATATTTGCAATGGGTTTATCATATATGGCTTTAACTATGTTGAGATAATTTCTGTCTATACCTAACTTATAGAGGGTCTTTGTCATGAATGAATGTCGAATTTTATCAAATGCTTTTTCAGCATCTATAGAGATGACAATACGGTCCTTGTGTTAGATTTTATTAATATGGTGTATCACAATTATTGATTTGCATTTGCATCCCTGGGATGAATCCCACTTGATCGTGGTGAATAATTGGACGTATGTGTTGCTGTATTCTGTTTGTTTGTATTTTATTGAGGATTTTTATATCTATATTCACCAAAGATATTGGCCTGTAGTTTTCTATTTTGGTTGTATCTTACCTGGTTTTGGTATCAGGATGATGTTTGCTTCATAGAATGAGTTTGGGAGATTTGCCTCGGTTTCAATCTTTTGGAATAGTTTGTAAAGAATTGGTGTCAATTCCTCTTTGAATGTTTGGTAAAATTCTGCTGTGAATCTATCTGGTCCTGGGCTTTTCTTTGTTGGGAGCCTTCTTTTAACAGCTTCAATCTCCTTTATTATCATTGGTCTGTTCAGATTTTCTACATTTTCGTGGCTCATTTTTGGTAGCTTGTGTGTGTCCAGAAATTTATCCATTTCCTCCAAATTTTCAAATTTGTTGGCATGTAGTTGTTTATAGTCTCAAGTGATTCCTTGTATTTCGGATGTATCAGTTGTAATATCACCTTTTTCATTTCTAATTTTTGTTATTTGAATCTTCTCTCTTCTTTTTTTAGTTAGCTGTGCTAATGGTTTGTCAATTTTATTTATATTTTCAAAAAACCAACTTTTTGATTCATTGATCTTTTGTATTTTTTTTGGGTTTCAATTTCATTAAGTTCTGCTCTCATCTTAATGATTTCTTTCTGTCTGCTAACTTTGGGTTTGGATTGTTCTTGTTTTTCTAGTTCTTAAAGGTGAAGTGATAGTTTGTTCACTTGCCATCATTCCATTCTTCTGAAGTAAGCATTTAATGTGATAAATTTCCCTCTTAGTACTGCTTTTGCAGTATCCCACAGGTTTTGGTATGATGTATCATTATTTTCATTAGTTTTAATAACGTTTTTGATTTCCTGTTTGATTTCTTCTTGGACCCATGTGTCATTAAGTAGAATGCTTTTTAATTTCCATGTGTTTGTATAGTTTCCAGAATTTCATTTGTTATTGATTTCTAATTTTAATCCATTATGTCTTCTTGATGGATCCTTTTATCATTATGTAGAGGCCCTAATTATCTCTTTTTATGGTTTTTAAAGTCTATTTTATCAGATATAAGAATAGCTATTCCAGCTCATTTTTCATTTCTGTTTGCATGGTAAATCTTTTTCCATCCTTTCACTCTTAGTCTATGTGAGTGTTTATGGGAGAGGTGAGTCTCTTGAAGGCAGCATATAGTTGGGTCCTCCTTTTTAAATCCAGTCAGCCAGTCTGTGTCTTTTGATTGGGAGATTTAAGCCTTTTACATTAAGAGTTGTTATTGAAAAGTGTTGATTTAATCCTAACATTTTATTGATTTTTGTTTGGATGTCTTAGGTGTCTTTTGTTCCTTTCTTTCTGATTTACTGTTTGTTTTCTGTATTTGTTGGTTTCCTGGGTGGTAGATAGCCTCTTTGTTTGTTTGTTTTCTCTTCATGAATGCCATTTTTATTATACAAGTGGCTTTTGATTTTTCTTGGGTTTTTATGGCAGTGGTAGTTGTTTTTCAGGTACCAAACCTTGTGCTCCCTTGAGAATTTGTCAGGGTAGTTGTGTGGTAGTGAACTCCCGCAGTTTTTGTTTGTCTGAGAAATATACCATTTGCCCTTTATTTCGGAAGGGTAGCCTTGTCAGGTAGAGTATTCTTGGCTGGCAATCTCTGTCTTTTAGTATTTTGAATATATCATCCCATTCCTTTCTGGCTTTTACGGTGTGATGAAAAGTCTGATGTTTGTCTGATTGGGGCTCCCTTATAGGTGATTTGACGCTTCTCTCTTGCAGCTTTTAAGGTTCCCTCTTTGTCTTTGAGTTTTGCCAATTTAACTATAACGTGTCTTGGAGAAGACCTTTTTGAGTTGAATACGTTTGGGGATCGTTGAGCTTCCTGAATCTGAAGATCTGTGTCTTTTCCAATAACTGGGAAGTTTTCTGCAACTATTTTGTTGAATATGTTTTCAATGTTATCTCCTTTTTCCTCCCCTTCTGAAATACCCATGACTCGGATATTTGAGCACTTAAAGTTGTCTGATATCTTTCTCAGATTTTCTTCAATACCTTTAATTTTTTTTCTTTTTTTTTTTTTTTGTCTGTCTGTGTTATTTCAAACAGCCCATCTTCAAGGTCAGAAGTTCTCTGCTCTACTTCTGCAAGCATGCTGGTTAAACTCTCTGTTCTGTTTTTTATTTCACTGAATGAATTCTTCAGTTCGACTAGGTCTGCTACATTCTTTTTCAGGGCATTGGTTTCCTTGTACATTTCTTCTTTCAGGTCCTGTATACTTTTCCTGGTTTCATCATGTTGTCTAGCTGAGTTTTCTTGTATCTCATTCCTTAGAATTACCACTCGAAATTCCTTGTCAGGCATTTCAAGGGCTTCTTGTCCTATAGAATATAGAGCTTGAGAGTTTTTGCCCTTTGGTGGTGTACTTTCTTGATTTTTCATATTTCTGGTATCTTTCCTTTGATGTTTAGTCCTTGTGGCAGGGGGTTTAACAGTCCACTGCTTTGACACTATTGTCTTGCTAGGAAGTTGCTTGGGTTGCCAATTTGGTATGGCTACCTCAGTGTTTGCTCAGTTGGCCACTAGTCCCTTGTGTGTATGGTTGCCTCAGGTCTTGAGCCTCTCTGGGGAGCCACCTCTCTGATCAGCATGCACTCGCCCGGGCTGCTGGGTCGTGCGCCAGTACCACAAGTCGTGTAGTCTCTGCAGAGCCTCCACCTTCCCTGCTGGACATCTCCCTGCACACTGGGTCAGGCCTGGGATTGATTTGGGTGGTGGTGGTGAGGCATACCTGCTGGGTCGCATGCTGCACCGCAGGGCGTGTGGTCTCTGCGGAGCTTCTGCCTCCCCTGCTGGACGTCTCCCTGCTCCACACGCACTGGACCAGGCTGGGGATGGAGCCGGGTGGCAGCAGTGAGGCCTACCTGCTGGGTTGCGCGCTGGCACCACAGGGCATGTGGTCTCTGAGGAGCTTTGGCAGCAGTGAGCCAAAAGCCCTATTTCTTAAGAGTACCCAGCAAAATATCAGAACTTCTACAGAATGCCCAATCACAGCATACATAATAAAACATAAAACTCAGTTGTTATAAAATAGACTGTGAACTAACATTTAAAACACACTATATTATAAAATGGCACCTTTTGAAAATTTAAAATATTATAATTTTAACACAAAGAAAACTCACAAAAATTAATAGTTGTTTTTCCCAATATTTTATTGAGGGAAAAGTAAAACAAAACAGAAAATCATCTTAACACCATGATCAAAAATAGAAAATTTCAATCAACACTGCACTTTTCACAAAATTATAACAGGCTGAAAACTGCAAGTAGCACATGACAGGTCTCTGCACACTTCACTAAAGATATATTTGTTCAAAACAAAATGTCTCCCAATGATCCTGCTCTAAAAGGAATATGAGTCATATATGCTGCGAAACCCTCCTCACAGTTTTAACCTCTCAGGGAAAAAAATGCATAGCTTCCAGCCCATACACTAGTAAAGAGCCTGTGAAAAACAATTTCACAGTTTAAAAAGCAAGAATCGCTTTGGCACTCTGAGGCCTGATATCCGACATTTCAGATATAGAAGCAAAGAACTCATCCCAGTTGATGGCTGCCTTATAACTTGAGAAGAAACTGCATAATGACTCATCCTGGAACTTGAACAGACACTGGGACAAACACCACAAACTTCGCATAGGATAAAAATAATCCCAATGGGGAATCAGCATATTTGCTCAGGCCCTCTAAGACGTATCTCATGGAAAAGCTTGGTGACCTCTAATATCACAGTGGGGCATCTGTTAGAAATGCTTTGAGAGAAGAATGCCACCTATGGAATGATAAACAAGCCAACAAATCACTTCATGTTCACACACAGTGACTTCTGATTCAGGGGTCTGATTCAGGGCTCTACAAAGGAACACACATGCTAGGGAAAGAGAGTAGAGACAGAAAGTGCCCCAGTACAACAGCAATTGCTAGAGGGAGATATGCTCCAGAGCGTTTTTAAAGTTACTCCTTGTCTGAATACTAAAGAATTTTACTCAGGCTCTTTGAATGAGCTAAAAACCAGTTTTGAAAGATAAGATATTAAACCATTTCTATAGGGAATAAGAACACTGGAGATTATTTACTTTGCTGTAATTACTCTGGCACATAGAGAGATTAGCTTTCAAATGCTACTAGGTTTGCATACAGAGATTTCAATAATGAAGAAAAATTAGTTCATGTTTTGAATACTTAGGACTTGAAGTACGTATTACTGCGAAAGAGTGAACACTGGTTAATACCTGTGCAGAGAAGAATAATTACTCAAACCATTCACTGTTCCTAAGTCTGCTCTTCTTTCCCCCAAAACAATTACTTGTTTTTCAAAAGCATTTTGATTTTTATTAGAGCCAATAGTAAATGTAAATACATTTGTACACTCACAGATGAGTCTGAGTTTCATAAGTCTTGGATTTTAAATGAGCAAGCAAGGCAGTCAACAATCCTATCTTGTAAGGGTAGAAATAAAACCATTTTTGAATTAAACAATCTTTGGGGAGAGATAAATGAAATTTTACAAATTATTATTTACTAGGATAATTTCTTAGGTTTTCAAGAGTATTTGTGTCTTGAATTTAGCCGAGACAAAATTTATTACTGTAAAGTCTCTTATAGCATGTCTAGCTTTCTATGCTCTAGCTTATTCCCCCTGATTGTTATCTTTTAGGTGAGGAGGGACTTAAGTGACAATGTTTGAACACTTTTTAAAAGTCTTTATTTTCAAATAATTATCAAGTTGCAAAAATAGTACAGAGAATTTTATTTACCCTTTGATCAGCTTCTCCTAATGGTAACATCTTACATATTTATTTAGGAAACTACATTTGTATAATACTCTTATATAGACTATCAGCCTTATTCAGATTTTACCAGCCTTTGCATACACTCATTTATGTGTGCACATATATGTGCTTAGTTCTATATAGTTTTATCTCTGTATAGATTCACATAACCACCACTACCAAGATCTTTTTGGGATACTACTTTCTTGCACCCCATCCCTTTCCCAGCTATTACTAATGTGCTCTCCACTTATATAATTCTGTCATTTCAAGAATATTATATGATTGAAATCATACACTATAAACCTCTTGAAATTGGCTTTTTATACTCAGCATCACGTCTTTTGGATCATCCAAGTTGTTGCAAGTATCAATAGTTCATTTGCACCTTTAAGGGATTTAAAATATTGCTATCATTTCAATCATCATACAAATCGACTAGGTACAAAATGATAATGTTGGAGTTTTAAAGAATTTTCTTTTTTTCCCTTTTATTTATTTTTCATTGTAACATAGTTGGCTGTACATGTCTGCATGGTACAGAGTTGAATATCAATACGTGTATGCAATATGTGATGCTAAAATCAGGATAATTAGCATATTCAACATAATGTAATCATTTTTCATGTCCCCTTACCTATTCCTCCCTCCCCCAACTTCCTCTGGTAACCTCAGTTCTGTTTTCTCCTTTTGAAAGTTCAACGTATTATTGTGATTGTTATATCTTTGTCTTTATTTGCTTATTTTTTAGCTCCCAATTATGAGTGAGGATATGTGGTATTTCTTTTTCTGTGTCTAGCTTCTTTCACTTTACATGATTTACTCTAAGTTCATCCATGCTGCTGGGAATGGCAGTATTTTATTCTTTTTATAGCAGAGTAGTATTCCATTGTGTATACACACCATATTTTCCTTATCCAGTCATTTGACAATGGACATTTAGGTTGGTCCCATCTCCTGGCTATTGTAAATAGAGCTGCAATAAACATGGGAGTTCAGGTATCCCTTCAACATGATGATTTCCACTCCTTTGATTCCAGTGGGATTGCTGGATCATATGGCAGTCCTATCTGTAGTTGTCTGAGGAACCTCCATACTGCTTTCCATAACAGCTGCACTAATCTACAGTCCCACCAACAGTGTAGGAGGGTTGCCCTTTCTCCACATCCTTGCTAGCATTTGTTATTCTCTGTCTTTTGGTGATAGCCAATCCAACTGGGATGAGATGATATCTCAATATAGTTTTGATTTGCATTTCCCTGATGCTGAGTGAGTTTTGATTTGCATTTCCCTTTTGGTGATAGCCAATCCAACTGGGATGAGATGATATCTCAATATAGTTTTGATTTGCATTTCCCTGATGCTGAGTGATGTTGAGCATTTTTTCATGTGTCTGTTGTCCATTTGTATATCTTCCTTTGAGAACTGCCTATTCAGCTTTTTTGCCCTTTTTTTAATCAGTTTATTTTTTTTTTACTGTTAAGTTGTTGGAGTTCCTTGTATATTCTACATATTGATCCTTTGTAGGATGAGTAATTTACAAATTTTTTTTGTATTTCCCACTGTGTATGTTGTCTTTTCTCTCTGTTGTTTCTTTTGCTGTACAGAGCTTTTTAGTTTGGTATAATCCCATTTGTTTATTTTTCCTTTTGTTACCTGTGCTTTTGGGGTCATATTCATAAAGTCTTTGCCCAGTCCTACTTCCTGAAGTGTTTCCTCTGTTTTCTTGTAAGAGTTTAATAGTTTCAGGTATTATATTTAAGTCCTAAATTCATTTTGAGTTGATTGTGGTATATGGTGAGAGGTATGGGTCTAGTTTCACTCTTCTACATATGTCCAATTTTCACAGCACCATTTATTGAAGAGGCAGTCTTTTCCCCAGTATATGTTGTTGTTGCTTTTGTCAAGGATCACTTGGCTGTAATTATGTGGGTTGGTTTCCGGATTCTCTATTCTGTTCCATTGGTCCCTGTGTCTGTTTTTAGGACAGTACCATGCTGTTTTGATTACTATAGCTTTATAGTATAATTTGAAGTCAAGTAGTGTTATGCCTCTGGCTATTTTTTTTTTTTTTTTTGCTCAGGATTGCTTTGGATATTTGGAGTCTTTTGTTATTCTATGTGAATGGTAAGATTGTTTTTCTATTTCTGTTAAGAATGTCATTGGTATTTTCATGGGGACTGCATTGAATCTGTAGATTGCATCAGGTAGTATGGACATTTTTACAATGCTAATTCTTCCAATCCAAGAGCATAGAATGTCTTTCCATCTTTTTGTGGCCTCTTTAATTTCCTTCAACAGTGATTTTTAGTTCTCATTGTAGAGATCTTTCACCTCCTTGGTTAAACTTATTACTATGCATTTTATTTTTCGGCGACTACTGCAAATGGGATAGCTTTCCTGATTTCTTTTCATGCCAGTTTGTTGTTGGAGTACAAAAACACTAATAACACTAATGACTTTTGCATGTTGATTTTGTATCCTGAAGCTTTACTGAAATTGTTTGTCAGCTCTTAGAGGTTTTTGGTAGAGTCTTGAGGCTTTTCTATATATAGGATCATGTCATCTGCAAACAGGAACAGTTTGACTTCATCTTTTTGAATTTGGATGCCCTTTATTTCTTCTTCTTACCTTACTGCTCTGGCTAGTACTTCCAATACTATGTTAAATAAGAGCAGTGAGAATGAGCATCCTTGTCTTTTCCCTGTTCTTAAACCTGAAAGCTTTTCCCCATTCAGGATGATATTGGCAGTGGGCTTGTCATAGATGGCTTTTATTGTGTTGAGATATTTTCCTCTATACCTAATTTGCTGAGAGTCTTTATCATGAAGGGATGTTGAATTTTGTCAAATGTTTCTTCTGCATCTCTTGAGATAATCATGTTTTGCATATATCAAACCATCCTTGCATCCCTGGGATGAATTCAACTCGATAGTGGTGTATAATTTATTTTTTTGATGTGTTGCTGTATTCTATTTGCTAATATTTTAATAATACTCCTCCAAAGTTCTAAAACAAATAAGAAGGCAAATGGAAGCAGGTAGATAGGAGATAAAGATATCAGTTTTACTGTTCAATCTTATTGGAGAACATGGCTTTATATCTGCTGTCAAAGGGCTAGATAACACTCTACTACAGGACTAAACTCATCTATTGTCATCATCATCTACAGGACTATACTCATCTATAGGTAGAAAATGATAGCAGATAGATCTGGAAGTCCAGGGCATGCTGAGTTCCAGCTCCCTAACTCACCTCTCAAGTAATACTGTGGTCTGAATGTGTCCCCCCCAGATTCATATGTCAAAACTTAATTAGTATGAGGAGGTGAGCCTTTTAGGAGGTGACTGAATCATGAGGGTGGACTGCTCATGAATGGGATTAGTGCCCTTCGAAAGTCTGAGGGAGAGAGCCCTTTTGCCCTTTCCACAATGTGAGAACACATAGAAGGCATCATCCATGAGGAACAGGCCCTCACCAGACACTGAATCTGCTGGTGCCTTGATCTTGAACTTCCCAGCCTCCAGAACTGACAGAAATAAATGTCTATTGTTTATAAATTACCCAATCTATGATAGTTTGTTATAGTAGCAGGAACAGAGTAAGATGGGTAACTTCAAGCCCTGGACAAGAATGAGAGGGGAGGCATAGAGAAGTGGGCAGTGTTCTTTCCATACTCCTCCTTCCCTAGGCATAGTGCATGCATTCTTTCTTCTCTAAAGAAACAGAAGGAATATGAAATACCCATTCCATTCAACATTGTAGCTTTTTTCTCTTATCCTATTCACTTTCTTTTAGCTTACCCCATTCATTTATGAGTAATCAGAAACATGGCTATCCCCCCGAGTAGAGACTGCTTATCAGGGCCATAAATCCAGGCAATTTCAGACTGTATTCTTAGATACCTCTTTTAGGCTTCCCTGGGAATGTTACACATCCCATTTTCTTTTCTATTGTCAAAAGTTTCCATGATGGGCCTATTCTTAACTTACTGGTATAGAATATCTCAATAATGTTTCTTGATAGTAGATTTTAACTCAGTGCCTGACAAATTTAAAGCAAAATAAACAAGTGATATGCTGGGAATTAAGAGAATTTACCTTAAATCCCAAAGGAAGATTCTGTTTTATTTTCCCCAATGTTCACTCAAAAGGAATCACTAACTTTTAAAAATATACTATGTTTACAAGTTCTACATCAGCCTTTTTTTATAAGCTATTCTTTTATTATCTTCTCAGTTTTACATTTTAAAAAATGACACTTTATCTAATGGAATATATTGTATTAAAAAATTATGCAATTTATGCAAAATAGTAAATTAGAAAAGACGGTTGTTTCTCTTTCCCATACTCAAGCCTGAAAAAAGAAATGTCCTTAATAGCTAAGAACTAAAATTCTATAATGCCAAAATGATAGACATGATGAAAGACATCAAGGACAAGTGTGCCACTGTACTTTTCTTGATAAGGAGGATTACAGATACAATTGAATTAAGACATTAATGGAGAAAAATAAAAAAGAAGAGTGTGTCTTAATAAGTTAGGGACAATCACATAAAGAAGAAAACTTGAATGAACATATATCTAAAGAAACAAAAAAAAATTGATCTATTCAAAGGAAATCAGAAAAGGAGAAGGAAAAGTGAAACAAAAAGAAAAAAAACAGTAAACAGAACATATGAATAAGATGACAGAAAGAAGTCCTGCTATAACAGTACTTAAAATCATTATAAATGTTTTAAACGTACCAATCAAGACCTCCAGAGAAGTTCTGACTTATAGTAATGGCAGGACTAAGGTTCCTGCTGAAAACAGGTTCAAATTCTACACAAAATATAAAAACAACTCTTTGAAGGCACTGAAGAGCAACCAAACAAAGAGTGGAACTGACCTCTGAAAAAAAGAAACCACACTGGGTAAGATCTACTTTTACATATCTTTTCCCCTAGTACAGTATATCTAGAATTCAAGCAGACAGCCAGTCTTGTTGGCCTGAAGAGTCAGAAGACATAGTTTGAGGCTGCCAGAGCACTACAAAAAGCAGCCAGGGATGGGGCTGGGGATCCAAGAAAGAAGAAATGAATAAAAGAAAAACCCAAGACCTGAAACCTAGATATAAATCCTTGGCTGGTCACTTAATTGTGCATGCTTGGGGCAAGACTCCAAAGAGCACAGGAGAAAAACAACCAGTGGAAGAAAAAGAAACAAAAAGAGATTTCAGTAGCTGTGCATCTCAGGGACATTAGAGTTTGTAATTCAAGTCCCGCCAACTTAGGTGGGGCTTGGGAAATAACTTAGGCTTCCCTGTGACACTACAGAAGTGCTACAAGTTAAAAGTAAAGACTATAAGGAAGGGCTATTTACCCTAAGACTCAAAGCAAAACCAAAACAAACCTTCCCTAACAAAGTCTAATACCAAGCCTCCCCACAGTTTATTTGATTGAATGGTAACATAACTGGCTGCTACAAAAAAACACGAAAGTATTCAGAAGAAAATAACACAATCTAGACTGTCTACAACATATCATTCACAATATCATTATGCAATAAAAATTCACTAGATAAGAAAATGTGATACATAGTCAAGAGAAAACTGAGGCAATAGAAATAATCCTGGTGTTGAAATTATCAAACAAAAACTTTAAAATATAAAATAGATGCTACAAAATTACAAGAGAATTTGAATCTGAAGGATGACTAAATGTGAATTTCAGGAAAGGTATAGAAACTATGAGAAAAAAGGACCATATGGAAATCCTAAACCAAAAAACACAGTATGTGATATTGAAATTGTTAAAATTAGGATTAACAGCAATGGGATTAACAGCAGATTGGCTACAAGAAAGGATCAGTACACTTGAAGGGAAGTCAACAGAAATCATTCAAACAGAAATCAGAAATAAATGAATAAATAAATGTATTATAATACTGTCTCAATAAACTGAGGGATATCCCAAAGGGTCTGTTAATACTTGTAATTGGAAACTCCAAAGGAGAGGAGAGAGATTTGAACAAGAAAACTATCTGAAAGAATTTTGGCAGAAAATTTTACAAATTTTATCAACATTTTATCAAAAACAACCACAAATCCAAGACAAAGAAAATCACATCTAGGAAAATCATAGTCACACTGTTAAAGAGCAAATGAAAATTAAAATGAAAACCAGTACACACAAACACACACACACACACACACATACACACACACTATCTCAATGATCTCAATTTTATTTCCTTTCAGCCTTAAAAACTTCATTCATCTTTCTTGTCATGCAGGTCTAATGAAATGGATTTTGCTTGTCTAAAAATAGCTTTATTTTGCTTTAACTTTTCAAACATATTTTTGCAAGGTATAGAATTTTAGGTTAATATTTTTTTCTTTCAACATTATGAAGATGTTAATCCATTATTTCATGGCCTTCATTATTTCTAATGCTAGATCAGCTCTCATTAATATTGTGCGCATGTGTGTGTAAACTGTTTTTCATTTTCAGTTGCTTTTTAGCAGTGCAACTATGACTTTCCTAGATGTGAGGAGGGTTTGTTTGTTTGTTTGTTAGTCTTGATTTTGTGGTTGATTTTGATAAAATTATAAAATTTTCAGTCAGCATTTTTTCAGATCATTTTCTTGCTCTAATCTCCTTTCCTCTGGAGTTTCTGATTACAATTATGTTACAGCACTTTGGAGTGTCCCTCAGTAAACTGAGAAATACATGCAGACATATATTGCCAATTAATTTTCAACAAAGGAATCAAGGTAATTCAAAAGAGAAAGTATGGTCTTTTCAACAAATGATGCTGGAACAACTGTAAACCTGTAATCAATAAATGAGCCTCACCATATATAGAAAAAGTAATCTGAGATGATTCATAAACTAAATAAAAAAACTAAAAATGTAAAGCTGCTACATAAGAATACAGGAAAATACCTTTATGACCTTAAGATTGCAAAGATCTTTCTACACATAAAACATAACTAAGGGTTAGGCAAAAATTGATATATTGGACCCTGCAAAATTAAAACTTCTGCCTTTCCTAAGACAGTATTAAGAAAATGAAAAGGCAAACCATAGATTCCCAGATTGGCTTTAAATAGGAAGCAATACTGTGTCTCTAAGAATCATACTTTATAAAATAAGGACAAAAAAAATCAGGGAAAAAGAAAAAAAAAGCTCAAAATACACATATCTGACAAAGAACTTTTATCCAAAATATATTTTAAAAATTATACAACTCAATAATAAAGTAACAGACAACTCAATAAAAAGTGGACAAAATAATAAAATCTTCTCAAAAAAAGATACAAATGACCACTTTACACAGGAAAAGCCTTCAATCTGATATTATTAGTTAGCTGTGAAATACAAGTTAAAAACACAGATATAGATGAGGCATTAGGCAACAAAGGACACAATAAATACCAAACGATCAACATCATATAGAAATTGTTTTATGACCACAACATACATTAAAATCAGAAATTGATAAGAAAGCGGAAGCAAAAAACAAAAACAAACATGTGTCTGGAAAATAAATATACCATTAAATAACTACTATAGAAGAATCTTAAGGGAAATTATTTTTTAAATACATTTTTAAGGAAACAAAAAAGATTGAAAATAAACAAGCTAAACGTTCAAAAAAAGAATCTGCAAAGAACAACTGACAAATTCAAATAAACACAGGAAATAAATAAGAATGATGAGGGCAGAGATCAATGTAAAAAATTTATAAAGGAAGAAGAAGGAGGAGGAGAAAGAGGAGGAGGAAAAGGAGAAGGAGGATGATTAACAATACCAAAAGCTGGGTCTTTGAAGAGATTCCTAAATCAGACATATTGCAAGCAAATCTCAGCAAGGTAAAAATATAGAAGTTGCAGAAGTTGCAGATTAACGAGAAATAAAAGCACACAAATACCTACAAATTTTGAATGAAAAAAGAATATTTGTCAAACATTCTTGAAAATATTAAATGTCAAATTGTTTGAAATAAAATAGAAACCTTGAATAAAACAATAAGCATAAAAGATAGAAAAGGCAATAATGATAATTTAAAAATTTCGTCTCTGCTTCTGCCATTTGCAATGTGATAACTTACATGCTGAAGTCATCACCAAGAAGGCCTTCACCAGATGTGTTCCCTGGACTTTGGACTTCACAGCCTCCAAAACCACTAGTCAGAATTGATTCTCACTGGTGCGCACGGAGCACGGAGATGTCCAGCAGGGGAGGCAGAAGCTCCACAGAGACCACATGCTCTGTGCTACCACCGCACAACCAAGCAGTCCGGCCCAGTGCAAACAGAGCAGGGAGTAATCCAGCAGGGAAGGCAGAAACTCTGCAGAGACCACACATCCTGTGGTGCTGCCACCGCATGATCCAGCAGTTAGGCCTCACCACTGCTACCTGTCTCCATCCCCAGCCCGGCCAAGTGCGCCGGAGCAGGGAGACATCCAGCAGGGGAGGAAGATGCTCCACAGAAACTAAACTGCCTGTGGTGCCACCGCGTGACCCAGCAGCTGGGCCCAGTGTGCAAAGAGCAGGGAGATATCCAGCAGGGGAGGTGGAAGCTTGGCAGAGACCAAACACCCTACGGTGCCACCACGTGACCCAGCAGCCTGGCCGAGTGGATGCTGAACAGACAGGTGGCTCCCCAGAGAGGCCCAAGACCCAAGGCAACCACACACTTAAGGCACTAGTGACCAACTGAACAGACACCAAGGTAGCCATACCAAATTGGCAACCCCAGCAACATCCTAGCCAGACAATAGTGTCAAACCCATGGAATGTAAAACCCCCTGCCACAATGACTAACCATCAAAGGAAAGATACCAGAAATATGAAAAATGAAGAAAGTACACCTCCAAAGGGTAATAAGTCTCAAGCTCTAGATCCTATAGAACAAGAAGCCCTTGAAATGACTGACAAGGAATTTCGAGTGGTAGTTCTAAGGAATGAGATAAAAGAAAACTCAGCTAGACAACATGATGAAATGAGGAAAAGCATACAGGACCTGAAAGAAGAAATGTACAAGGAAACCAATGCCCTGAAAAAGAATGTCGCAGACCTAGTCGAACTGAAGAATTCATTCAATGAAATTAAAAACATAACAGAGAGTTTAACCAGCAGGTTTGCAGAAGTAGAAGAGAGAATTTCTGACATTGAAGATGGTCTGTTTGAAATAACACAGGCAGACAAAAAAAAGAAAAAAGAAAGTCATTGAAGAAATTCTGAGAGAGATATCAGACAACCTGAAGTGCTCAAATATCCGAGTCATGGGTATTCCAGAAGGGGAGGAAAAAGGATTGCATTGAAAACACATTCAAGAAAATAGTGGCAGAAAACTTCCCAGATATAGGAAAAGGAACAGATCTTCAGATTCAGGAAGGTCAAAGATCCCAAAACATGTTCAACCCAAAAGATCTTCTCCAAGACATGTTATAGTCAAATTGGCAAAACTCAAAGACAAAGAGGGAATCTTAAAAGCTGCAACAGAGAAGCATCAAATCACCTATAAGGGATCCCCAATCAGACTAACATCAGACTTTCATCACAAACCCTAAAAGCCAGAAAGGAATGGGGTGATATATTCAAAATACTAAAAGCCAGAGATTGCCAAACAAGAATACTCTACCCTGCAAGGCTATCCTTCTGAAATAAAGGGCAAATAGTATATTTCTCAGACAAACAAAAACTGCGGGATTTCACTACCACACGACCACCCTTAGAAGAAATTCGCAAGGGAGTACTGGGTTTCCTACCTGAAAAACAACTACCAGTGCCATAAAAACCCAAGAAAAATCAAAACCCACTACTATAATAAAAATGGCATCCATGAAGAGAAAACAAATAAACAGAAAGGCTATCTAGAACCCAAGGAATCAACGAATACAGAAAACAAACAGTAAATCAGAAAGAAAGGAACAAAAGAAACCCAAGACATCAAAAAAATAATCAATAAAATGCTAGGATTAAATCAACACTTTTAAATAACAACTCTTAATGTAAAAGGCTTAAATTCCCCTAACAAAAGACACAGCCTGGCTGACTGAATTAAAAAGGAGGACCCAACTATATGCTGCCTTCAATAGAGCCACCTCACCCATAAAGACTCACATAGACTAAGAGTGAAAGGATGGAAAAATATTTATCATGCAAACAGAAATGAAAAACGAGCTAGAGTAACTATTCTTATATCTGATAAAATAGACATTAAACTTAAAATCATAAAAAGAGATAATGAGGGCCACCACATAATGATAAAAGGATTGATCCATCAAGAAGACATAACAATCATAAATATATACGCACCCAATGTCAGAGCAGCCAGATTTATAAAACAAACTCTATTAGACCTAATGAAGGAAATAGACACTAATACTATAATAGCAGGGGACCTGAACACCCCACCATCAATATTGGACAGATCATCTAGGCAAAGAATCAGCAGAGAAACACAAGATCTAAACAACATACTAGACCAATTGGGCTTGGCAGATTTCTACAGAACATTCCATCCAACAACCTCAGAATATTCATTCTTGTCATCAGCACATGGTTCATTCTCCAGGATAGATCACATGTTAGGTCACAAATCAAGTCTAAACAAATTCAAAAGTATTGGAATTATCCCATGTATTTTCTCAGACCACAATGGATTAAAATTAGAAATCAATAACAAATGAAATTCTGGAAACTATACAAACACATGGAAATTAAACAGCATTCTACTTAATGACATATGGGTCCAAGAAGAAATCTAACAGGAAATCAAAAAATTTACTGAAACTAATGAAAATAATAATACATCATACCAAAGCCTGTGGGAAACTGCAAAAGCAGTATAAGGGGGAAATTTATCACATTAAATGCTTACTTCAGAAAAATGGAAAGATGGCAAGTGAACAATCTAACACTTCACCTTAAAGAATTAGAAAAACAAGAATAATCCAAACCCAAAGTTAGAAGACAGAAGGATATCATTAAGATCAGAGCAGAATTTAAGGAAATTGAAACCAAAAAAACAATACAAAAGATCAATGAATCAAAAAGTTGGTTTTTTGAAAAGATAAATAAAATTGACAAACCATTAGCATGGCTAACTTAAAAAAGAGAGACGATCCAAATAACAAAAATTAGAAATGAAAAGATGATATTACAACTGATACATCTGAAATACAAGGAATCATTTGAGACTACTATGAACAACTATATGCCAACAAATTTGAAAATCTGGAGGAAATGGATAAATTTCTGGACACACACAAGCTACCAAAAATGAGCCAAGAACACACAGAAAATCTGAACAGACCAATAACAGCAAAGGAGATTGAAGCTGTTAAAAGAAGGCTCCCAACAAAGAAAAGCCCAAGACCAGATGGATTCACAGCAGTATTTTACCAAACATTCAAAGAGGAATTGATACCAATTCTTTACAAACTATTCCAAAAGATTGAAACAGAGGCAAATTTCCCAAACTCATTCTATGAAGCAAACATCATCCTGATACCAAAACAAGGTAAAGATAAAACTAAAAAAGAAAACTACAGACCAATATCCTTGATGAATATAGATGCAAAAATCCTCAATAAAATACTAGCTAACAGAATACAGCAACACATACGTACAATTATTCACCAAGATCAAGTGGGATTCATCCCAGGGATGCAAGGTTGGTTCAACATATGCAAATCAATAATTGTGATACACCATATTAATAAAATCAAACACAAGGACCATATGATCATCTCTATTGATGCCGAAAAAAAGCATTTGACAAAATTCAACATTTGTTCATGATACTCTCTATAAATTGGGTATAGAAGG
>NW_007727786.1:405144-407204 GCF_000696425.1 Galeopterus variegatus
CATTCATTCATGACAAAGACCCTCTATAAGTTAGGTATAGATGGAAAGTATCTCAACATCATTAAAGCCATATATGATAAACCCACTGCCAGTATCATCCTGAATGGCAAAAATTGAAAGCTTTTCCTTTAAGAACAGGAACTTGACAAGGATGCCCTCTCTCACCACTCCTATTCAACATAGTGTTGGAAGTACTAGCCAGAGCAATCAGAGAAGAGAAGGAAATAAAGGACATCCAGATTGGAAAAGATGAAGTCAAACTGTCCCTCTTTGCAGATGACATGATCCTGTATATCGAGCAGTTTAAAGCCTCTACAAAAAAACTCTTGGAGTTGATAAATTATTTCAGCAAAGTGGCAGGATACAAAATCAACACACAAAAATCAGTAGCACTTCTATTCTCCAATAGTGAACATGCAGAAAGGGAAACCAAGAAAGCTAGTCCATTTACAATAGCCACCAAAAATATAAAATACTTAGGAATTGAGTTAACCAAGGATGTGAAAAATCTCTATAATGAGAACTACAAACCACTGCTGAGAGAAATTAGAGAGGATACAAGAAGATGGAAAGATATCCCATGCTCTTGGATTGGGAGAAGCAACATTGTGAAAATGTCCATACACCAAAAGGGGTACACAAATTCAATGCATTCCCCATCAAAATCCCAATGACATTTTTTGTCAGAAATGGAAAGAACTATCCAGACATTTATATGGAATAACAAAAGACCACGCATAGCCAAAGCAATGCTGAGCAAAAAAAGAGTAAAGCTGGAGGCATAACACTACCTGACTTTAAACTATACTGGAAAGCTATAATAACAAAAACAGCATGGTACTGGCATAAAAACAGACACACTGATCAATGGAATAGAATAGAGAATCCAGAAATCAACCCACACACCTACAACCACCTGATCTTTGACAAAGGCACCAAGCCTATACACTGGGGAAGAGACTGCCTCTTCAGCAAATGGTGCTGGGATAACTGGATATCCATATGCATCAGAATGAAATGAGACCCATACTTTTCACCATATACTAAAGTCAACTCAATATGGATTAAAGAATTAAATATACATTCTGAAACAATAAAACTTCTTAAAGAAAACATAGGAGAAATACTTCAGGACGTAGGACTGGACACAGACTTCATGAATATGACCCCAAAAGCACGAGCAACCAAAGGAAAAATAAACAAATGGGATTATATCAAACTACAAAGCTTCTGCACAGCAAAACAATTAACACAGTTAAAAGACAGCCAACAGAGTGGGGGAAAATATTTGCAAAATAAACATCTGACAAAGGATTAATATCCAGAATATACAAGGTACTCAAACAACTTTACAAGAAAAAGCAATCAACCCAATTAAAATATGGGCAAAAGAGCTAAATAGGCATTTTTCAAAGGAAGATATACGAATGGCCAACAGACATATGAAAAATTGGTCAACATCACTCAGCATTCGGGAAATGCAAATGAAAACCACACTGAGATGCCATCTCACCCCAGTTAGGATAGCTAATATCCAAAAGACTGTGAACGTTAAATGCTGGTGAGGTTGTGGAGAGAAAGGAACTCTCATACATTGTTGGTGGGACTGCAAAATGATGCAGCCTCTATGGAAAATGGTATGGAGGTTCCTCAAACAATTGCAGTCCCACCAACATATGACCCAGCTATCCCACTGCTGGGAATATACCCAAAGGAATGGAAATCATCAAGTCGAAGGTATACCTGTTCCCCAGTGTTAATTGCAGCACTCTTTACAATAGCCAAGAGTTGGAACCAGCCCAGATCTCCATCATCAGATGAGTGGATACAGAAAAAGTGGTATATCTACACTGTTGGGCCATGTTGCGGTGCAATCAAATCATAAGGCGCCTGCCTAAGTATGGTTCCTGTTCCCTAAAATAGATCAAGCGGTGGCCATCTTGCTGGCGTAAGGCCTCCGCCGCCGTTTCACGAGCGCTTTAATGCACGTAGCTAGAAGTCCTTCTTTTCCGGGGCCCAGTGACTAAGCAGGTATTGCCTGCCCTGCCACCACCCCTCTT
>NW_007727786.1:408786-410082 GCF_000696425.1 Galeopterus variegatus
CTCTCCTGGCTCGGCGGTGTTCTTTCTCGGCCCCCGGGGAGGAAGATCCTGGGGGGGGAGGGCCGTGCCAGCGACACTCATCATCCCGCTCAGCCCCACAAGGGACCCCCGGCTGGACCGGGGTCTCTTCCCGCTCGGTTTTGTCGGCCTCTGGCTCAGGGAGGCCCGGCACTACACAATGGAATACTACTTAGCTATGAAAAAGAATGAAATACTGCCATTTGCAGTATTTCATTGGACCTAGAGAGATGGACCTAGAGAGAATTATATTAAGTGAAACAAGTCAGGCACCAAGAGAGAAATATCACATGTTCTCACTTATTTATGGGATCTAAAAATAAATAAATAAATACCCCAAAACCTGGGGGAGGGGGGAGGGAAGAAGACATAACAATTACAATTCCTTGAAATTGATATGATGAGCAAACAGAAAGGACATTTTTGTAAGGGAGGGAGGAGAGTGAGGAGGGAGGGAGGTTTTGGTAATGGGCCACAATAATCAACCACATTGTATACTGACGAAATAAAATTAAATACATACATATAAAATAAAATAAAATAATAAAATAATAAAATAAAATAAAATAATAAAATAAAATAAAATAAAAATCTCTTCCCTTCAAAAAAAAGGGTCAGGCCCAGATCATTTTGTCAGTGAGTTCTACTTTCAAGGAACCGATAGTTCCTATTTTGTGTAAGTTGTTAAAGTACACAGGAAAGGAGGATAAGCTACCCAATATCTGTAAACACTGGTATCTTAATTCCAAAACCTAACAGAGACAATGGAAGAAAATTTCACTTATCAACATAGAAGCAAATATCCTATAGTAAACAGTCAATGAAATCCAGTCCAGCAGAGTATTAAAGTAGGAAGAGAAGGAGGAAAGGGAATGGTTAGAGGAACAGGGGAGGAGAAGCAGGAGGCTATAACAAAGATAAGGACATTATGATCACATAAAATTTATGCTGATATCCAGACATATTTTATGTCTGGGAAATAAATAACTGAATAATTCAAGGATGGTGTGACATCAAAAAACCTATTATAGTAATCTATCACATTAATAGATTAAAGGAAAAAAATCAGTTATCTCAATAAATATTTAAAAAGTATAATAGTGATTTATGTTAAAAATTCTCAGACTAAGAATGAGGATAACTTTCTTTTTTTTTTTTTTTTCCTTTTTGTCTTTTTTCTTGTCCGGCAACGGATCGCGACCCTTAGCGTCCCCCCCGAACCGGGCCCGGCCCCGCCACGGGAGCGCTACCCACCGGGGTGCGCCCACACCTCCCCTA
>NW_007727786.1:410391-494876 GCF_000696425.1 Galeopterus variegatus
TGCGCCCGCACCTCGCTCAGCCAGTGAGCGGGAACCGGTCTGTATGTGGGATCCGAACCCTCGGCGGGAGCGCCGCCGCGCTCCCAAGCGGCGCACTGTAGCAGTGCGCCACCGGGCCGGCCCAGAGGATAACTTTCTTAACATGATAACAGTTATGCACCAAAATTTACAACAAGCACTACAATTAATTTTAAAACTTTAGACACACAAGTCTACCTGCTATCACTAACTCAGGCCAACACAATGAGACAATAAAAAGAAATCAGAGGCATACTAATTGGAGGAGGAGAGAAAAAACTGATTAGCAGAAAATGTGACTGTCGACACAGAAAAATCAACACAACCAATAGATAAATAGAAAATGTGCACATCAACATAAAAAAGTAAATTGAACCAACAGATAATAATTAACACAATCAATACATAAATATATTAAAAAATAAAAGAATAGTAACAAATTTTAGCAAGGTGATAGGATTAAGATCAACTCAAAAAAACCTGTAATACTGCTCTATAAAAACTCTAACCAAATAGAAAATATAAAAGAAAATAAGATAGCATCAACTATAAAACAAAATACCTTAAAATTAACAAATAAGAATGCACAAGACCTCTATGGAATAACTTGAAAACTATATTAAGACCAAATTAATTAACAAAATTAGTTAACCAAGAAATATTCCATACATAGGAAAAAAAGTACCGACATTCCCTGATTTCTTTTTCCTACTACTACCCTTCTCCAGCTCTCCAGGGGGAACAACTGATTTATCCCCTGAAGCCTCAGGGACTAATTCCAAGCTGATCTAGATGTAAGACAATTAGCATTTAAGTTCCTGTTGGCCACCATTCCCTGAAGGTCTGGAGCTTTCAAAATATTGGTTTCCACAAAGATTCCTCTTACATGTATGAGAAGTCAGCAGTGACAACTGTGTTCTTCTACTTCCCACTGAGTTGCAGCACTCCACATACACCTATTCACATACATGCACACACATGCACCAGCACTCACAGGTTCAAGATTAGGTATGGGCTTTGGTTTCTGTGATTGCCTTGCTCTAACCTGCCATTCTTCCCAGGAGCTGGAGCTGCTCAAGGCAGTGCCTGGACATTCAGGCTCTGGCTGAATTATCCCTGTCTCTGTGGTCACAATGCAGTAAGTAGGAAGCTGGGAGATAAGGAGAAGATCACAGGTGAAAAGAGTAGAAACTTGAAATGCACAAAGTCATAAGGCACTCACAGATAAGACACCTGATTAAGCCCTCACCTCAACATAAGGGCTTCGACCCTAATGCAGCTTACCACATATGGACAACAAGAACTCTGAAAAGACTGGCCAAAATCCTGAAAGGGCTTACCACATCCTTTGGCCATGGAGCTTACCACATCCTTTGGCCATGGAGCTTGCCACTTAATGGACGACACTCGCTCCCAACCTCTAGCCTGTCCAAATGAATGTCTCTTGCCCAATTCTGACCTTCTGCCTCAGGCTGCTAGAGAAAGTATCAGAACTCACATCCTATTTCTGAGACATGACAAGGGCTACATTTGTAAATTTGCTGTAATGTTCACATAAAAAGAAAAGAACCTATAGCATGCTCACCTAATCCTCTCTTCAAGCATACATATTGGAAAAAATTCAAGATTTAGATCTCTAACTGTAATCATCCTCAAAGCAAGACAGAGAATTAACAGTGTTTCATTTGGGGGGGAAACTATATAAAGTTAATATAAATTACTTACATTATTATTGAAAAATCACATATATAAGTCTGATGTTTCTCTCGGGACTGCATTTGCAGATTTATAGACTCTATGCAATATATATGAGAATAAGGAAGCAACAGTCTTATTCAGTATTCTCGTACCACACAGTAAATGTTCCATAAACACACTTCTTCCCTTGGTTCAGGCTGCCCTGGACTACGGCTGCTCCCTGGGCCTACCAGGTTCTACAGTTCCTTCCCTCAATGACTTAGCACAAATTTTCCCTCATGTAGCAGCCCTTTCAATGCCTCCTTTATCAACTTCCTCCCTCAATGACTACTCAAACTTCACCTCCTCCTTGAAACTTTCCCCAGTCTTCCCAGGTGCCCAAGACCTTAGGGTTTTCACATTTATACCTTAGCTTCCATTTGCCCTGTACAGTATTAGACTGAACTGTCTCTCTACCAAGCAGGGCTGGAGTTATGGGCATGGAATCTGTGTAGCCACACATAGCCCCACTCTCAGAAGGGACAATATTTGGCTTACTGCTCTGCTGTCATCATCTTGAAATTTTTGATAACCTTACCTTTGACCCTGTGTTTTGTAAGTGATGTTTGATAGGACAGTGAAGCAAGTGAGTCAGCAGAGGAGTATGCATGTGTGTCCACCTTCCTTCTGACCTCATTTGCATATAGCTTTCTCCGTGCCCCCTGAGGACAGAATTCCAGGGGATCCACAATGTGTGGGAGTTCAGTAAGACTCAAAGCAAGTATAAGGTAATGTATTACATTTATGACTAAGTAGTGAGCAAGCAGGGGCACTGACAACACTGAGAGGACATGCTTTCCATTTGAACCAGAACTTGATGCTCATCCAGAAAGAATAATAGCCAACCACTTATGCTGAAAATAATGGCATGGAAGAGAAAGACAGGGCAACCCATAATTCATTTTCCTTTCAGAACTTCCTTATTTGTCAGTCCAAAGGTGTTAGTCCAAAGATAGAGAGTGCTGCGTAAAATGTGCACTTATCAAAAAGTGAAATTAAAACAACTGAATGAGTTTTGTGCAATGTTTCCACTGTTTTGGTAAGAACAGAAATATGTAATTTCAGTGATTCCACAAACAAAATTAGTGCCCTATATTTACATTTAAAACCAGTGTTACACAATATAAAGATGGATGGCAAAGTCTGGGCTAACAATTTAAATTTTTAACTATTCTTTACTTACTACATTAAATAGCAAATAAAAAACACCGTAAATTGAGAGACTGCAGAAATAAGGAAAAAGCTTCATATTTTATACCTTTAATGGCACTTTTTTCTTGCTTTTTGAACAAGAGGCTCCACATTTTTATCTTGCACTGGACTCTGCACATCAGGTAGACAGCCCTGCCGCTAGGATATCAGTGCCTGGAGCACAGGGATTCTGCTTCATGCATGGCTATATGATTGCAGCACCTAGGCTACTGCTTTACGTACAGTCAGTATTCAGAAAACACTTGTTAAAATAGAATATGGTGGATATAATAAAGAACAAAAGAGTTTAGGGTCCCAAGCCAGGAAGACAGTAATTCTGCTTTCTACTCTCTGTTGGACAGACTGCACGTGGGGTATTATGCCCAGTTCTAGGGGGCCACATTTGAAAATGAACAGAGAGAAGAACTCATCAAAAGTTACTGTGTTCAGGGCCGGCCCATGGCTCACTCGGGAGAGTGCGGTGCTGATAACACCAAGGCCCCGGGTTCGGATCCCACATAGGGATGGCCGGTTCGCTCACTGGCTGAGCGTGGTGCTGACAACACCAAGTCAAGGGTTAAGATCCCCTTACTGGTCATCTTTTAAAAAAAAATAAAATAAAATAAAAAATAAATTAAAAAGTTACTGTGTTCAAAGTATTTCAGCAGCTTATTAGTTATACAACCAAAAGGAAGTTAATTAACCTTTGTGTGCCTCAGTTTTCTATTTTGCAAAATAGGGATAACAGGGTATTAAAACAGACAATGTAAATAGATTTTATTTTACAAATTCCATATGACTCTAACTAGAAGGGGTCTACAGGAGATTAACCAGAATGATGAGAGAACATAACACCAGGGTCTTAGGAAGCAGAGAACACCTAGGAGGAATACAATCTACAACTTCTAACAGTTGAATGTCTGCCACAGAGAAAGTAGAAGGTTTAAGATTGACCTATAAGAGCATAGTAGAGACTATTGGGAAGAAATTCATAATAGGGTAAAAAAACAACATGAGGAAGAATTTCTAAAGAGGAATACATGAACCTGCTTGGGGATACGGTAAGTTCCTTGTCCCTTTAGAGAGTACTTAACGAGGTTTTAAGAAACATGTAATATCAAGACAAAGACTGGACGTAAAATAATGATGGTGGTAGATATTGTTTCTTGCTGCACCGTAACTACCAGACACTGTGAAAGGTACTTTACGTACATTATCTTTTTAAATTGTAACAACAAATCCATGAGGTGGGCAATATTCCTCTTATTACTCTGAGGGTAAAGAAGAAAATCATTTATACAAGATCACAAAGCCAGCCGCTTTACACTTAATTCTCTTCAAAGTCCAAGATTAAGAGACCTGGAACATTTACCCAAATGCTAAACGTATAGAATGATTTCAAATCCTATATCTGAATGTGAAAGACTCCCAAAACAGCATTCTCAATTTCACACAGAAATGAAAATATCCACCCGAATCATGAGGAAACCTAAAAGATACACTAAACCTGTTCAGGAAAATTACAACATTATAAAGCGGAGCTTTAAAAAAAAACAAGCCCAATGCATGTTCATGGCACCTTTGTCAAAGGTAAGTTGTCTGTAGATACGTATATTTCTTTTTGTGTTCTCTAGTCTGTTCCATTGGTCTGTGTGTCTGTTCTCAGACCATTATCATGCTGTTTTGATTTCTACTGCTTTATGGGGTATTTTGAAATCAGGTAGTGTGCTGCCTCCAGCTGTTCTTTTTGCTCAGGATTGTTTTGTATATTTGGGGTCTTGTGGTTCCATATGAATTTTATAATAGTGTTTTTTTTGTGTGTGAAAAATGTTATTAGTATCTTGATAGAATTGCACTGAATCTGTAGATTGCTTTGGCTAGTATGGTCATTTTGACAATATTAATTCTTCTAATCCATGAACATGGAATGTCTTTCCATTTTTTGTGTCCTCTTTAATTTCTTTCATCAGTGTTTTGTGGTTTTCATTGCAGAGATCTTTTACCTCCTTGGTTAAATTAATTCCTAGGTATTTTATGTTCTTTTGTAGCTATGGTAAATGGGGTTGCTTTCTTAATTTCTTTTTCAGCTGGCTTGTTTTGGTATACAAAACATTACTGGTTTTTGTTTGTTGCATTTTGTATTCTGCAACTGTACTGAATTTGTTTATCAGTTCTAGGAGTTTTTTTGGTGGAGTCTTTAGGTTTTTCTATATGTAAGGGTCCTTCAAAAAAGTTCATGGGAACATTTGTACCATCTTTTAATTCCATTTTTCCATGAACTTTGTGAAGCACCCTATATAAGATCATGTTGTCTGCAAACAGGGACAATTTGGACTTCCTCTTTTCCAACTGGATGTCCTTTATTTCTTTCTCTTGCCTAATTGCTTTGGCTAGGACTTCCAGTACTATGATGAGTAACAGTGGTGAGTGGGCATCTTTGTTTAATTCCTGTTCTTAGAGAAAGAGCTTTCAGCTTTTCCCCATTTGCTGTGGGTTTGTTATATATGGCCTTTATTATGTGGAGATCCTTCCTTCCATATGTAATTAGTTGAGAGTTTTTATCATGAAGAAATGTTGAATTTTATCAAATGCTTTTTCCACATCTATTGAGATGATTATATGGTTTTTGCCATTCATTTTGTTGATGTGGTATATATTTATTGATGTGCACATGTTGAACCAACCTTACAGCATTGGGATAAATTTCATTTGATCATGGTGTATAATCTTTTTGATATCCAGCTGAATTCAGTTTGCTAGTTTATGTTGAGGATTTTTGCATCTGTGTTCATCAGGGATATTGGCCTGTAGTTTTCTTGTTTTGTTATGTCCTTGCCTGGTTTAGGTATTAGCATGATGCTGTCCTCATAGAGTTTGGAAGAATCTCTCCTCTTGCATTTTTTGGATTTGTTTGAAAAGGATTGGTATTAGTTCTTCTCTAAAAGCTTTGTAGAATTCAGCAGTGAAGCCATCCAATCCCGGGTTTTTCTTTGTTGGGAGACTTTTCTGGGAAAACTGGAAATCCATGTGCAGAAGAATAAAACTAGACCATTATCTCTCACTATATATATATATATATATATATATATATACCAAAACCAACTCAAAAGGGATTAAAGACTTAAACACAAGACCTGAAACTATGAAACCACTAGAAAAAAACACAGGGGAAACACTCTAAGACATTAGTCTGGGCAAAAATGTTATGGAGAGTACTTCTTAAAGCATGGGCAACAAAAGCAAAAATAGGCAAATGGGACTACATCAAACTGAAAAGCTTCTGCACAACAAAGGAAACAATCAACAGAGTAAAGAGGCAATGGGCAGAATGGGAAAAATATTTGCAAATGACTCATCTAGCAAGGGATTAATATCTAGAATATACAAGGAACTTAACTCCAAAGCAATAACAACAATAACAATAATTATAATTATAACAATCCAATTTTAAAATGGGCAAATGATCTGAATAAACGTTTCTCAAAAGAAGACATACAAATGGCCAACAGGTATATGAAAAAATGTTCAACATCGCTAATCATCCTGGAAATGCTAATCAAAACCACAATGATATATCATCTCACCCCAGTTAGAATGACTGTTACCAAAGACAGAAAATAACAAATGCTGGTGAGGATGCAGAGAAAATGGAACTCTTACACACTGCTGGTGGGAATGTACATTAACACTGCCATTATGGAAAACAGTATGCAGATTTCTTGAAAAACTAAAAACAGAACTACCAATCCCACTACTGGGTAAGGAAAGGAAATCAGTATACTCAAAGGGATACCTGCATCCCCATGTTTACTGCAGCACTATTTACAATAGCTAACATGGAATCAAGTGTCCATCAACAGATGAATGAATAAAGATAATGTGATATATATATATATATATATATATATATACACACACACAATGGAATACTACTCAGCCACAAAAAAAATAAAGAAATCCTGTCATTCAGGCAACAGGGATGAGCCTGGAAGACATTATATTAATTGGAATAAGTCAGGTACAGAAAGATAAATACCGCATGTTCTCACTCATAGGTGGAGCTAAATAAAAGTGACCTCACAGAAGTAGAGAGTAGACTTAAGATTAGTAGAGGCTGGGAAGGGTACAGGGGGAGGGGAAATAGGGAGAAGTTGGCTAATGGATACAGAATTACAGCTAGATAGGAAGAATAAGCTCTAATATTATATAGTAGTTCTAGGTGTCTATAATTAACAATAATTTATTGTGTATCTTTCCAAGGCCTAGAAGAGAGGAGTTCAAATATTTTCATCACAGAGAAATGAGAAAAGTTTGTGGTGATGGATATGCTAACTAGCCTGATTTGATCGTCACACAATATATACATGTATCAAAATATTAGTCTGTACCCCATAAATATGTACAATTATTACATGTGAGTTAAAAAATAAAATTTAAAAAACATCAAAAAGCCAAAGATTTTCTTTCCTGGAGCATCAGCACAGGTACTGAGCCTTCCCCAAACTGCTCCTTCACCTGAAGAAACACGTAGGGCTCTAGAGCTCTATCTCCACACAGAAGATCCCCAAACACAGACCTCTGCCTCCACCTTGGCAGAGCAAGTGGGAGCCTCAGCCTGCCAGACAGTACCTTTGTCCCATTTGAAGATATATTGTATAGCTTTTTATACTTAAACATCTTGAAAATCACTCTAGGAAAGCCATATATGGGCATTTAAATGTATAACAGGTGTGAAATTACCTCTTAGTGGGACACTGTTCACTTCCCTACCACTTAAGCCCAGAACATGACTGAAACCAAGATCTGTAAAAGCAAAGCTGCCGCACTCATTTAAATGTTTCCATTCTCAAAAAATTACTCAGGAACTGTGTAAGCACTCCATATCCTACCTGATAGGATTGTTTTGAAATGACATCACCACAAATTTCAACTGAAAATTAAAAGTTGGAAGACAGCCGACTCTATCTGCTATTCCTAAAAGCACTTCAAACTCTTAATCTACTTATATTCATTTCAAGTAGGTAACAAAGCACTCCATGAGTACAAATGCATTTTTAACATACTTTTGCAAAAGAGAAAGCCAAGACAAAGTGAGAGTCACTGAAGATACTCAAAATTAGAAGTGAGTTGATTGCATAGCTAAAAATGGGACCCAAGACTCTCTGTCCAGGTGTTACTCTCCTTCAGATTGGTGGTGGCACTTCAAGCATCGATACAAATGCCTGAAAAAAAAAATATATGTATATATACACACGCATATTTTATATGTACTTATTATATTTATAATATACATATAATATATATGTATAATGAACATTTATTTTTTCTTCCTTTTATTTGTGTGTGTGACTACACATATTTGTATATACACATATATAAAACAAAGAGAAATTTTGACCAAACCCTCAAGCTACAAGTAGGAAAAAAGAAAATTAGACTACTGGATGTTTCGTTCAGATAAAAATGTCTAAATATAAGCTTTACCACTGAAAACAGTTATTCTGGGCTATCTGATCAACAGTACAACACCTTATCTTTTCACATCACTAGAGTAGTTTTTATATTTGAAACTACATAATATATTACAGTCTAATACCTATCTGCTTCAAACACAGTAGAAAAACACCTACACAGCATAAATCATACATGACATCACATTAGGTCTTTTAAATAATGTTGTGAACACCAGAAAAAGATTCTAGGAATCCATTTTTCATGTTTTTTGCTATTGCCCAAATAGAAGTGCCTACTTTGCCTCTCCACCAGTTCCTTTCAATTAAATAAATCAAATGTATACAAAGGACTTTTCATGCATGAAAGGTAACACGTGCTTCTGCACAAATAGGATGGCATATCTATCTTCCCCAGGACACAGAATGCTGAGTTCAGGCAGGCCTGGTCTACCCGCTACGTGCTCTATTCCTTATACATCTGATAGCTTGCTTCTCCTTTTGACAGCTGTCTCATCAATACTTCCAATATCTGGACAGAAAGGACAGGGAGGGAATTCCCACAGCACCTATGCATCCCTCTCTCCTTGGCAGCACGCTCATACCACATTGATGAAATAATCTCTCGCCTGTACCTGAGCACAAGGACTATTTTATTCATATGTGTATCTCCCCTGACTAGCACAATATTAGAAACTCAATAAACACCAAATGCATAAATATATATCAAGCAAAAACAAATCAAGTTTGCCTTTGCACTGTAACCCTGGTGAAAGGTTTTGGAGGAAATTCAACTAAAAACTAAAAGAAATAGAGTCTGGATTTTTTTTTTCCATTCATATTTATTGAACTCACCTTTCCTCAGCAAAAGGCTTTCTCTTTCTTCCTCTCCATCTCCCTTTCTCTGTCCTTCCCCTTCCCCAGCTTGCTCGCTCTCTCACACTTGCACATTTTCTATTCAAACTCATGCAAGAAATACACTTTTACATTAGTTATTTGGTCACTGTTACCCGGCTTCTTCTTGCTATGAATCCAGCATATATGAAATAACTACACAAGAAAAATTATCTGATTCTTTTATTCTCATCAGGGGAGTGCAGACCCACTGGGACAAGTAGAGGGAGAGGACATGGCCACCTCCTCAGCATACCCTGCTGTTTGGCGTGACAAAGCCAAGGTAAAATTCTCTTGCATAACTTGCATGAATGTTTGTCTCACCTCCCTTGACAATTAAGCCATAATTCTAGAGCATTTGATTTTGGCAGGAATGCTAAGATCTTTCCGACTGGTATTTAGAAGGAGGGTAAAAGCATTTTATTTTTTTAATTTTGCTTTTATGAGGAAACCAAATAGTATCTCCTTTCCCACTATTAAGCAACTATCAGCCAATTGCTACAAGCCCACCATGATGATTATAAAGGACCCTGGCTCCCTGAAATGCTTGCATGTTAGGAGATCAGGATATGGCTAAATGGGCCTTAGTAATCATCACCAATCTAAAGAACACAGACATCGGGGCTCACCAAAGAGTACTATTATTCTCCAGTTGTGAAGTGTTCCTGACAGAGGGCTGAGAAGAACCAACACAGTATCAGCCAAAGCCACACTCCTCTCCCTGAGACAAGGGCAGGAACTGGGCAGCAAGAATTTTATTAATAAGAGCATATCTTCTGTCTCCTGAGTCAAATTTATCTTCTGCAAGTAAGAAATTTCAGCAAAAAAACTGACTGCTGCTCTCTGCTGTTATTTCTACAGCCACTCATGACCAGCATGAGCCACTTAAAGACAGTTATGATGCTCTTTGCTTTTTCGGTAACCAGACATAGTCCTACGAGTGCATGATAACAATACTATTTTTTAAAGCAAACCACATACTTATACAGCAAAGAAACAAAACAAAGTACAGTCATGCAATAGAAAAAAATGTAAACCCACAGAAAAGCACACACCAAAGGACAAAGAAAACCTGAAGGTTTTAAATTCTGACTGTTATGCAATTTCTCATGTTTCAACTTTAATTATTCAGTGACCATTCTATCATCTGCATGAGCTTTAAAAAATGAACTGTTCAGGAACAACTGATTCACCCAACAGATGTACACATGCTTCAAACAATCAAGGGCAAGGAGAAGAATTGGCCTTGATGAGGGAACTAGAAATTCTTCTTGGATCAGAATTCAGCTCTAAAGAAAGAGACTGATAAAATGCATTGTTTCTTTTAGGCAGAAGTGTTTGACTTCTGCCTCAAAGCCAAAGTCTTGCACCAAAGAACACCTTGGATATCTCAGCATTTTCTTCCCTCTTCATGAATGTTGGTACTGACCTTCCAGCTCTTTCCTAGAGCCCTTCCCAGCATCTCAGACTCCAGACCAAAGGGAGATGCTCCCTACATCATTTTAACAGACTCAAGTTACATCCTTTTCATGACCAATCTGGGGCTTAATTCCTCATCACACGTGTTAAACCAGATGGGAATAAGAGAGCAACACCTTCCTCTATAACCAGTAACAATGGGCAATTCTCATCCCTTCCACACCCAGCTGAAGTCCTGCTTTGCGAGGATACCCCAAACTGTACTATTCCTCACTCTCCGCAGACAATGCAGACATAGATAAAAATAAATTCAATCCATGTTCATTTCTACTTGGTTGGCAGACAACATAACCAGGCCATCGTTACAAAGTTGTTCTGAAAAGTTTGATTTAGGCATGGGGTTCCCTGAGGTCCACGGCCTCCCCGTGAGCAGCACAGGGATGGCAAAAGATGGTGCTATTGTCCATGTGCATCCTCTGTGGAGGGAGTAGGGGAGAAAAAAGGCCGGGCAGAAGTGTAGACAGGGGGTGTTTAAATTAAATCTTATGTTGGATGGCCAAGTAAAAGAGAGGATCAGTCAGCCCCTCTCTGTTCTCCCTTCTACCCCACCCCTCCCTATTGCCCCCTCCTCTAACTACATGTGTGAAACCATTTGAATAATATTATCAATTTTGAGGATTTTTTGAAGGACTTTGGCTGCTAAAATTATTACCATTAGTATTATGCAAATGCTTATTGATTTTTTCATTCTAAAGAAATGAAATTTTTAAAAGGTTCAGTTGTAGATCCAAAATAACCATATTAGGACATCTGGTATAAACACTAGTATCACCAGTCCATAACAAGAAATCATTTTAAGTTTAAAACAAAAGTTCTCCCAACACTATTTTCTACTACAGAAAATGTACATGTACTAAAGGTCATGGCACCAGCTACCAGAATTTAATATTCCTTGGGCTTTTATAAATCCATTTTCCCCTCTTATTTTCCTTTGCCCTTTTCTTTTCATCTTTCTTTTCCTTCTTCCCTGGAGAGGGGTGAAGGGACTGGAATGAGGTGGAGATAGGGCAAGTAACCTATGAATCAAACCAGGTTGGATTTTCACAAGTCAGAGCACATTCTTTTTCTAGGACTGTCCTCAGAATAAAAGAAAAAAGTGAAAACCTCAAATTCATAAGTTTTAGTTCAATTATCTTGCTTAACATAGAATTAAAGATAATCTGAACAAAACAGCAGCACTTACTTTAAAGACTTTGAAGGGGGAAAAGCATTTTGTTTATTTCTTTCTGTATCCGTTTTCCAGGATTTTTAGGTTGCAAGAACTCATGGGGTGGTGATGTGCTTCTGAATCTACCACAGTGCTCGTCTCTCTGGCATTTGATACCCTGCCCCTCAGTGAACATCTGGAGAGCTTGAGCAAATGGATCACTATCCCCCCCCCCCAAAAAAAAAAAGTACGCTGAGACAAAAAGTACCAAAAGTACGCTGGGATGGTAATAGATTCTGAATAAAATAGGAATGCCATAAATCCATTTGGGAACTAATATGTTAAAAAAAAAAACAAAAACTGAACACTGTCTGTTTAGAGCAGAACTTCTTGCAGACTGTGAGAAGCACTGGGAATTTCTAAGAGGGGAAGAAGCTAAGTAGCATTTCCCAAACTTATCTGACCACTAACTCCTTTTTGGTTCATGTCACTAAACTTTGTTCTATAAAATACAAGCTGGAGAAAAAATGGCCCATATATATTATAAATCATGCATATTTGTGAAATATTTTGTCTAAATTATTTTAAATGGCAAGTGAAGGTGTGTGTAGTACATTAAGAATCTGAGTGGCTGGGAAAGAAAGGTAGGGGAAAGTTTCTGCCTTTTCTTTGGCAAACTAAGCTTCTGATGTGTTCTTTCTCAGCTTTATTCATTTGATCAGGAATAATAACAACAATCAGGAAAGCCACTGACTTTGTTCAGTCCATTTGTTTTACACATGAGAAAACTGAAGCCCAAAGAATTTATTTGCTTTGCCTGGGGTCATTCAACAAGAAAGTGGTAGAACATGGAACAGAAAATCCAATATTCCACAATATCCAACATTCCCCCAAATTATATTTACTCAATATGTACTCTGGGTATAATTATATATGCTAGGATAATGTATAAAATCTAAACAAGCACCTATTTAACTCAGATTAAAACACCACTCTTCTGATTAAATTATAGTAAACCTTGTTAATTCCTACTCTGCAAATTTGGCATTCGGATAATTCAGCTAGGTCTAGGTAAACATTTCCTTGCATTATTTATTAAGAAGAAACATGTCTAATGTAAACACAATTAGCACAGGAAACAATTCATATATGACGGAAAAAAAATGATTTTCAAGCATCTTAACAGGAAACCATCAAAAACTTAACATTTTTCATCTACTTTTCCTGTATTTATTAAAACATGTTTGTAACATTTTGTTTGTGTTATTTATATCTTGAAAAACAAATTGGCACTAAAAATATTCTTAATAAGAGCAGTCTTGGGTTATCATACAGTCACTGTCACCTCTCCTCATCACCTCCCAGAAGCCACTGTAGTGGAATCTAGTTTAAAAGTTAAAAGCAACTATAGAAGAAAGCAAATGAAAAGAGAGTAGCCTGAAAATAGTAATATCTACCTCACAGACAAGGTGAGTAAACCTTTGTCTTTATTGAAAGAAAGTGAACTTTGTAAACTAAACCCAGGAACTGTAACAGCCTCCTGCCGTGCACTGGATCCCTTCTTGAGTTACCACTCTCTCTGGGGGAATCCCCTCTGCTCCTGTTCTAGGAGACCTCCCACTCATTTCTGGGTGGGATTCCCCTCCTCTCTGGAAGATCCCTTCTCTACCTTCTGGGAGATCTCCTCTACCCTGTGTGGGGGATACTCTCCACTCCCACTATCAGGGGGCATTCCCTCCACCCATGAGGGAGAGAGGGAATCTCTTCCATTCTCACAGTTTTACCTACCACCCATAGGTTAATGACTCCCAGATCCATTACTGTAGTTGGCAGTGAAGCAGCAAAGAGAAGAACAGAAGGAAGGTGGTATCTCTAGGGCTGTCCTCACACAGAGGTATTGTTTATATCCCACAAGCATATCAAATTAAGTCTGTCTTCATCTTTGCCAATAAATATGATCCTCCACTTTCATTCTCAGTCTCACTTATTAGCACCAGAAATCCACCAAAATATCTGAACGAGATCTCTGAGGTTCATTCTGTATTTCTCGACTGCTCTCAGAACCTACATCCAATTAATCTCCAAGGTCTGCTCCAATACATTTTACCAATACATTTTAAGTCTTTTTCTCTTTTTGCCTAGGTAACTCAAAAAGTCTCCTCACTGGTCTGCATGCCACCCTGCAATCCATCCTCTATTCAAGAAACCAATCCCCAGAGATCTTTGGAAAGCCCCAAACTGACTCCACTATACCCTTGTTTAAAATCCCTTTGGTAGTACCATATCACCTACAGAACAAAGCCCAAACTCCTAAATATAAGCTCCAATCTCACCTCTACCCACTGCCCAGCCTCACCATCACTTCCCCTCCACGCTGTGAGGTCCAGGACCTATTTGCAGCTTCCTGCAGTGTCTGTACTGTTCCTGAACCGAGTGCTTTGGTTCCTACTGTTCCTTCTGCCTCACCTTCATTCTGCAGGTCTCAGCTCAGGCATCACCCCTTCAGGAAGCTTTCCCTGTCTCCTGCGCTGGTCTAGCTATCTATTCTCAATACTCCTATGATACACTGTAGCTGCCACTGCTCTTTAACACGCTTCCTAACTCTTTCTCTATGATGGGTCTCATCCTTGAAGGTGGAGGCAATGTCTTACTCATTCATGCACACCCAGTTTCTAGCACAGTGCCTGTTACTACATAATAGGTGCCCAATGAATGTCTACTGAATGAGCAAAACCAGTGACAGTGATGTCAAGCACAGACCCACTAAGCCTACCTTCTCTCTGAGGTCTTCCTCATTCCTGAGAACTCTTGCCAAGTTCTAGGTAATGGCCAGGGGTAATAACAACAATTTGCTATACCCTAGAGATTATTCTAATTTAAACTTCACTTATTTGGCTGGCCTTTCCAAGTCACTCTTGATTAGTGAGATTTTCTCTGTTGGGATATTTCACATAGAGTGTTATTTGGACTGAATTATTCTATGTGCCTGAGTTCTCTATCACTTTCTACGGGTGAAGCCTTCTACAGTAAATGACAAAGTTTACGACTTTTTTAAAGTTCCTGTAGAAGATATTTCTAAGCAGAATAGTATAGCCACCTGTTTTCACTCAATCATAACTCCTTTCCTCTGCCAAGCCTTTTTAAACTTGGTCACAGTCCTATTTTTTTCTTTCTTTGGGAATAATTTGAGAAAAAAAAATCCACTTAGCCATTCTGGAGTAAGAGGAGATTGAAAATGATTAAAACATACTTTACATTGAAGGTATAACTGCTTTTGGTTCAGAATAACCAACATAATTCAAAAATGCATTCAAACTACATTTCAATTTAGTATCTAGTTTAGTCTTCCTTATGAAATCAGTACCTAGCCAGCTAAAAGCAAAATAAAATATTTTCAAGTTAAAAAGGACTAAAGCTATCACATCTGACTAAATGCAATCAACATAATATTTTAGCAGAACATCAGGATTATTACAATACATAATAATAATAAACATTTCTGCCAGTGGGGTCCTTAGCACTGCAGAGAAAAGAAAGAAGCTTGCCCCATGGGCTTGTAATCTAAATTAAACAAGCAATATGAGTCACACAAGTTTCACAGGTGAGAGTTAATTAACATTTTATCCCAAGCAGAGCAAGAAAGGAGAAAGAAAATTAAAACTAATATTAATAGCATCAGAATTCACTTCAAACCTTACGGGGTCATATATAATGTGAATATAATTTAAGAAGCTTGTAACATTCCCAGGCTTGCCTGATACCACCTTGCTCCTGCACCTACTTGACTAACTCCTAAACAGCATATTTGGGGGGATATTCTTGTGCAGTCTCACAGAGCCACTGGGCAGAACTGCCTGAAAACAAAGCATGGATAAGATGAACTCTAGGGACGCACTTCCATTTTATGACTCAATAACTTGCTCTTAATATTTTGTGCTCCCCACTCCTATGGCTAAGCATGCAATGACAGATGTATACATCGAACCTATATCTCTCTCACTGTGTATGTTCATAAGCATACACCCTCAAATCCTTATCACCAAAGACTATTTGAAGTTGATGTATAAACAGTTTTAGCCTCTAGAATGCACTTCCATTCTCATACAATTAGCCCCATTTTCTACCAAGTTATTCAAAAACGTGTCTCAAATAATGTTGAGTACACACTCAGCCCCCTACTACTTAAAAAAAATTTTTTTGCTTAAGCAAACTAGCTTCCCACTGCTAGACACTGAGAACCAATACCAAAAAAAACAGTACCCTTAAGAAAAATACAATATACTCTTAGACAAAAAAAAATACTAAGATATATTCCCCCTTACCATGCTCCAAGATTTTCTTGAATGAGAATCCACACAAAAATTAAGTTGTAGATTCAAAAAGTTAAAGGGCAAGAGCATGGGTTCAGACAGTGTTGCTTATCAGTGTCTTTGGTTTACTGGCCCTTGATGCTCACTGAATTCTCTCTGGCCTTTCAGTCTGCCCCAGGAATGCAAGACGAAGCACGTTCTCTACCTGCCCATCAGACTACTCTGAATGTGACCAAGTCAGTGCCCAGGCTGCACGCAGTGACAGCTCACATCACAGACACAAATTACATCTAATTGCACAGGGACACACATGTAGAGTATAGGACAGCCCACGCCTGACTGGCTGGGCTAGTAGCAGGTCAGATCTCATTAATGACAAGTCCTTTTCTGGAACCCTCCCTTTGTCCCTGGTGAATGGTAAACCGGTAAACCTCCCCTTATACCCAAAGGATACACTTTCATACCTGGATAACGAGACCCCAGCTCCCACAAAATGTGGGTATTATGGGGTTGGAGAACAAAAATATAGGATTTCATATACTCTAAGTAATTTTATCTATCCACATGGGGGAACAATAGCAACAAAAGGTATGTAAAATACCTTCTGTAGCAAGAGAAGAGACAAGGCCAGATAGCAATTGCTGTATGGAAGACATGGTAACTGTGCTACTGAAAAACACCAGCAGTTATTTTCCACACAAAGAACTGAAAGATAATAACCTCTATGCACAAATGAATCTCAGGCTTTACAAACATGTCAGAAGCATCAAAAGGCATTAGAGTAAGCCACATCCAATGTGGTGATTTATCCTTGACTTTGTCTGAATGCCAAAGAAAAACAGAGACCCAGTTTTTCAATACACCAAAAAACACTGTTCTTTAAAAAGCTTTCTCATCTTTCCTTGCACCAGATACTTGTTTTCCAAATATACTGTTCAGATTGCTGATCTGCAGGTTCAACCTTTCACCCAAAGACTTTCTGCATCTTTGACAAAGAAAAAACTTTCAGGGTTATTATAGGTTGAATTGTGTCGCACAAAAAAATATGTTGAAATCCTAACATCTAGTACCTGTGAGTCTGACCTTATATGGAAATAGGGCCTTTCAAGATGTAATCAAGTTAAGATGAGGTCATTAAAGTGGGCCCTAATCCAATATGACTGGTGTCCTTATAAGAAAGGAGAACAGATACAGACAGCACACCTTGTGTCAACGGAGGCAGGGACTGAAGTGCTGCAGCATAAGCCAAGGAAGGCCAAGGACTTCTGGCACACCAGCAGAAGCTCAGAAGAGGCAAGAAGGATTCTCCCCTACAGGTGTCAAAGGAGCATGGCCCTGCTGACACATTTGCTAGTCTCCAGAACCATGAGACAATATTTTTTGTTTTAAGCCTCCTATTTAGTGGTACTGCAATGGCAACCCTAGAAAACTAATGCAAGAGTTGTCTCTTCCATTCTTTTACCTTCAAGCAGAACTGCATGAAAATTAATCCTGATGGGAAGACTGAGTTTGAGGCCAGAGGAATCAATGGATAAGATCCCCAAATCAGAAATTCTTATCAGCAACCAAAAGAGAAACAAAAAAATGTCACTGCAATTCACCACCTTCAAATGTGACAGTATCTTTGGAAACTGCTGAGGTCATCCTAAGGGAATCATCCAGGAGGAAACCATGAGGCACATCCAGAACAACTTCAACATCCAGAAGCAAACAACTTCTGACCCTTGTCACTTGTTTTTCAGAACACCCAGATCTATAACATCTTTAATAACTTGATGTTTTAACATCGGCAGGTATGAGCATATAGCCAATGACAACGCTGTCATTTAATGAAATCACAGCATGCACCACTAGCAACTGGGAAAAGTGAGTGTTCCTGTTGAAGACACTATAATAAAATGTGATGTAAAGGAGATTCTAGTTTGTTCTTTTAGAAGCAAAGACATGTAGGATATATTCACAAGGACAGAGAACAGCTTTGCAAGACAGAATCAGAGAATTGTTAGCTAGTTATAGTTTTAGATATCTCATACAGTAATTTTACAGATGAGAAAAAGCATGCTCAAGATATATCATGAGATACCACTGCCAACCCTGGCCTAGGCAAGCTTTCTACCAGACTGTGATCTGTATGCTTCTCTATCTCCAAAGGGAGGGTGATAATGTTTATTCATACTGCATTTCAGATATCTCAGCTAAAACCAGTTTTGTTAAAGAAAAAAGAAAGGAGGGAGAGAGAGAAAGACTTCCATTTTAAAGTAGAAAATGGGGAACATATTTCTATGCTATAAAATATTAATCAAAATACTCAGTGTTTAAATGTATCAGAAAACGTGATATTTAAGGTAACAATCTAGTAATTGGGTCTTTAAGAACACAATTACAACTTGGCTTTTCTGAACAGATATAAAAAATTCCTCTCTGCTATATATGACAAAACAATAATATAATAAATAAAACACATTACAGTATTTACCAAACTGAAACAAACAATAAAATTTATTTTAAACCATACAAGTACTTGTGGAATCAGGAAGTATAAAGGGAAAGGCAAATTTGGAGCAAAAATGAAATGTGAGAGATAAAAGGCCATGGAGAAAAATAATTCAAAACCTCCAAATTGAAAGGATAGTTAAAATACATATATATAAAATCACACCAGAAGGTCATTCAAGGTTAACACTTAAAACAACACTGGCCCTTCCTTTTGGTACTGACCATAGCACAGCCAGTGATGGGAAGAATTCTTACTTCCTCCAACTTCCCGTAAAAGTGCAACATTATAGAAGGTAACGTGAGCAATAGAGAATGATGATGAAAACCCATTTTCAGGACTAACTCCTTCCATTTCCCTCCTTTTATTGATTTTTTTTTAAAACCTACTTTGCACTCTATCAGTCAGCGTAGTTGCAGGGAACATCATTTAATGTACCTATTGATTCAATCGTACACATTCATACTTGTATAGAAACTTTTGCTACAATGCTTTTATTGATCTTTTAATTATTAATGTAGGCCACAACACTTGAAAAGCTTTATTGTAAATATTTTTTATTTTCCCAAATTATAGCAAAAATTTATCAGGAATTGTCAGCAAATGAAGCATGGTAGTTTGCTTATTCCCTCTAAAAAGGTTAGTCAACAGGTTATGTTTTAAATGTGCCATCAATATGAATTTTTTTCTAAAGTCAGAATTATACAAGCCTGAACAATTCATTGGATGAAAACATTTTTTAAATTTTCCAGAGATATTATAGTGACATGCCCTTAATTTGGCCCTGGGAATGTCAAGCAAGTGTTCCATTTCAGTATGGCCATATTCAGATTATATAAAGCCACATCAGGTGTGCAAGCTTTCTGGCAAAATTGCCACAAGATTAGGATCCTGCGCTGACAGTTGTGGACAAACTGGGAAGTCGCACATAATGTCAGGGGAATTACTTTATTCCAAGTATATTAGTTCTTAATACTTTGTCTGTAATCTACAGCATGGCCCTCTAGTCCTAGGAAAAGACTCATTCTCACCCTGATACTTTGTTCTGGATTAACAATAAAAGTTAAAGAGTCTGTCTGGGAAGGCAGCTACAGAACCAGGCACAAGGCTGCAATGAAAGGCAGGTTCTGGGGCCTTTAGTAACAGTGAAGTGGAAGTGAGTGGTGCTGAGTTCTTACTGAAGACATGGGAGGCAGCAAAGACGCTAGATTCAAGGTGGAAAGGAGATGAAACCTCAGCTGTCATCTTTTCCCACTCAACTCCTCCCCCATCTCTCCCCAAAAATATCATTTTTGCTAGCCTTAAATATAGTCAACTTAAACTTGGTTAAATCAAGTGAATTAGAAGACACAGCAAATATGTTTCCCATTAGATCCTGTACTTTCCAATATCAAGGCAACGATGTATGTAATAAAATCAAGTATAACCTCTAGAAGACACCCCCAGGATCATGGATCAAATTTGGAATAATAACTTAAATTTGTATTGCTACATTCCAGGTCCCTTCAGGTTTTCCCATTTCTAGACAATAACGGGAAGATCTGTCACTTCCAGATTGAATGGTCCTGAATATTAATAGAAGGGCACTAATGACAGCCTGGGTATTGGACTGGTGATGGAAGCAGGTTTCCTCAAGTAAATGTTGGTCTGGATCTTTGGGAAATATCTGCAGTGCTCAGGAGTGACAATGAATGCTTGAATAGCATGCCAGGTCCTACTTTCTTGCAAGCTTCCCTGTTCCTGAGCCCCAATTAAAACTGCAAAGAAAGAGACATTACCTTTAACCTCACCCATTTCTGCATTGATAATTCTTCCATACCATTTTCTTTCTGAACTCTTTTCTCAACAGGCACCTAGGACCTCACCTGCATACTCATGGCTTTAGTGGCATTGACCCATTGTGGGCAGTGCTCGCCATTCCAAACTTTGACCAATCTGCCAAGACATATTTTAAAAAAAAATCTACCCTCTCTCCCATTTCTTCTGTCACAAACCGTTTCCTAAGTTACAACTAGTTAATTCATTAATTGATACCAACTATTCACTAACCATCTTATCTTCATTCATTCATTTGAAAAATATCCACTGAGTATCTACTATGTGCCAGCATTCTTATAGGTACTGGAGATATTTTGGTGAACAGCAGCAAACCAAAATTCTTGATTTCATGGGAGGCTAACACAATACATTAATTAATTGACTAATTAACACACAAATGTCTGTGTGTACTATATTAGTTGGTTCTAAGATCAATGGAGAAAAATAACATGAGAAGAGCATTTGTGGTGATGATACATTTTAAATAAGATAGTAAGATAAGGTGATAGTTGAGTAAAGACCTGAAGAAAGCAAGGGAGAAAGCCAGGTGATATATATGGGGAATAAAGCATATTTCTAAATTGCAAGTTACAAGATCAACTTTTCTGAGGAACAGAAATGAGATCAGTGTATCTAGAGGGGTAAATGGGATAAAGTATAGTGGGTACTCAAGTCAAGGAAACACCAAAAACCACTGTAAGGGCGTTGCTATTGAGAAGGCAAACCACTGAAGGGTTTTGAGCAAAGAAGTGACATCACCTAATTTACCTGTTTTTTAAAAACACCTTTACTGAGATATAATTGACATACCATAGAATTAACCCATTTAAGGTGTATAATTAAACAGTTTTTGGTATATTCAGAGGCGTGAAGCCATCATCACAATCAACTTCACAACATTTTCATCACTCTAAAAAGAAACCCCATACCCATCAGCAGTCACTCCAACCCCACCCCAAACTCCCAGCCCTAGGCAACCACTAATCTACTGCTTCCATAGATCTACCTATTCTGGACATTTCAAGTAAGTGGAATCAAACAATATGTGGTCTTTTATGACTGGCTTCTTTCACTTAGCGTAATGTTTTCAAGGTTCATCCTGTTGTGGCATGTGTCAGTACATCATTTCTTTTTATTGCTGTATAATATTCCATTGCCTGGACATATCAGATTTTGTTTATCTGTTCTTCAGTTGATGAACATTCTTGTTATTTCCCTTTTCAGCTATTATGAATAGTGCTGCTATGAACATTTTGTGCACTAGGTTTTGTTCAGACATGCATTTTCAGTTCTCTTGGGTAAATACCTAGGAGTAGAATCGCTGAGTCACATGGTAACTCTATGTTTAACCTTTTGAAGAACTGCCAACCTATTCTGCAAAGTGGCTGAACCTTTTATCATTCTACCAGCAGTGTATGAGGGTTCCAACTTGTCCATATCTTCAACAATACTTGTTATTATGAGTCTTTTTGAATATAGCTATCTAAGTTGCTGTGAAGAGGTACCTCATTTTGGTTCCAATTTCCATTTCAGGTGGCTAATGATGTCTATCACCTTTTCACATGCTTATTTATTATTACTATATCTTCTTTCAAGAAATTCTATTAAGATCCATTGTTCATTTTTTTTTTTTTCCTTTTTGTCTTTTTTCATGACCAGCAACGGATCGCAACCCTCAGTGTCGCGCCCGTACCGGACTGGGACCAGCAATGGGATCGCAACCCTCGGTGTTGCCCCCGCACCTCGCTCAGCCAGTGAGCGGCCGGTCTGTATGTGGGATCCGAACCCTCGACGGGAGCGCCGGCACGCTTCCCAAGCGGCGCATTGTAGCAGTGCGCCACTGGGCCGGCCCCATTGTTCATTTTTTAATTGTGTTATGTGTCTTTTTATTATTGAGTTGTAGGTATTCTTTATATATCCTAAATATAAATCCCTTGTCACATACACAATTTGCAAATATGTTTTCCCATTTTGTGGGCTGTATTTTCTTTTGTGTGTGTGTAGGGGGGGGGGTGTTTTCACTTTTTTATGGTATACTTTGAAACACAAAAGTTTTAAATTTTGATGAGGTACAATTTATCCTCTACTTTTTGGCATTTGTGCCTTTAGTGTCATATCTAAACAACTATTGCCTAAGCCAAAGACATGAAGATTTGTGTATTGATACATTTCAGTTGTTTATAACAAAATATCCGGAACTAGGTGATTTATAAGAAAACAAAATGTATTGCTTACAGTTTCAGAAGCTGGGAAGTCCAAAGTCCAGGGAACACACTTGGTAAAAGCCTTGGTGGTGGCAATAGGGACCCAGGGATCTCACATGGCAGAAAATGATGGAGCAGAGAGAGACTAACCTCTCATGTGCTCTCCTTTTAAAGCCCTCAGAACCATGCCCCTGGCCACCATTTTTATTCTACTCCCTATGTCATGGTGCTACAAGCTAATTACCTCTTCAAGGCCCTCCCTTTCAATTACCATAATAGGATTTCCTACCCTCAACAATTACTGTGGGATTTAAGTTTCAATGAAGTTGGGGGGGGGGCAATCCAATCTACAGCAATTTACATCTATGTTGTCTTCTAACATTTAGGTCTTTAATACACTTTTAAATTAATTTTTGTATATAGTGTAAGGGAAAGGAGTCTAACTTTATTTTTTTCTATGTAGAAATCTAGTTGTATTAAAAAGACTATTCTTTCTCCTATTGAATTACCTTGCACCCTTGTCAAACTAAACTACATTTTAACAAGATTGCACTAGCTATTGTATTAAGACAGACTCCTGGTCAAGGGTACAAGCAGAGAGACCAGTTAGGAAGCAACTGTCATAAATCAGGGCTCCAAGAACCCTGGCCAATATATCTGGTTTATGACAGTAGCTTTCTACTTTTCCTCTCCAGAGAAAAAGAACTAATAGAGATGTAGAGATATATAGACAAGAGATTTATTATGACGGATTGGCACACATGATTATGGAGCCTGAGTAGTCCCATGATTTGTAAGGTGGAGGCCAAGGAAAGCCAGTGGTGTAGTTCCAGTTCAAACCCAAAGGCCTCAGAACTAAGGAAGTCAATAGTGTAAGGCCTAGTCTGAGTCTGAAGCCCCAAGAACCAGAAGCACTGTTGTCCAAGGGCAGGAGAAGATGGATGTCCCAGCTCAAGCAGAGAGAGAGAAAGAATTCACCCTCATCCACCTTTTTTTCTATTGCAGCCCTCAACAGATTGGATGATGCCCACTCACACTGGTAAGAGCCATCTTCTTTACTCAGCCTACCTATTCAAATGCTTATCTCTTCTGGAAACATCCGCACAGACACACACCATTATGAGAAATACTTGTAATGTTTTACCGGTTATCTGGGCATCCCTTAGTCCAGTCAACTTGACACATAAAATTGACCATCACACAAGGTAAGAGACGATGGTGGCTCAATCAGGAGGGTAACAGTGGAAGTGAACAGAAGTGGTTAAATTCTTGGGCCGGCCCAGTGGCGCACTGGAGAGTGCACCGCTTGGGAGCATGGCGGCGCTCCCGCCGAGGGTTCGGATCCCATGTGGAGACCGGTTCCTGATCACTGGCTGAGCGTGGTGTGGGCGCAACACCGAGGGTTGCGATCCCACTGCCGGTCAGTAAAAAAGACAAAAAAAAAGAAGTGGTTAAATTCTTGGGCCGGCCCAGTGGGGCACTGGAGAGTGCACCGCTTGGGAGCATGGCGGCGCTCCCGCCGAGGGTTCGGATCCCATGTGGAGACCGGTTCCTGATCACTGGCTGAGCGTGGTGTGGGCGCAACACCGAGGGTTGCGATCCCACTGCCGGTCAGTAAAAAAGACAAAAAAAAAGAAGTGGTTAAATTCTAGATACATTTTGAAAGTTCAGCTGATAGGATCTGCTAGGAGATTGGATGTGGGTATGAAAGAAAGAAAGGATTCAAAGTTGATTCTAATATTTTTGGTTTTGAAGTCAGATGAGCCACAAGTTTGGTTTGGGGAAGAGTGACATGATCATTTGAGCTCCTGTATTAAAAACAGACCAGGGGTGTGGATGGATGCAGAGAAACCAGTCAGAAGGTAACCTTGATAATCCCTCATCAGGAACTTATTTGAAATGTCATTAGTACTTCTTAGAGACACAATGACAACCTCAAATAAATGATTAATTGTGAGAACTACAAATTTTACCACAGGTCAATGGAGAAGACATTAGACAGTAGATGGGATTTGAGGCACTTGTCATCTCTCACTCCTCCAGGACATTTCACTGGAAGACAAGAGAGCCTCATTTCCTATTAACTCAGAAACTCTTTCAGCATCTATTGTGGTAGATTTTCTAATAGGTACAACCCAGGGGTTCTCAGACATAAATCCTCAAGTTCTATTAAAGCCCTTGAGAAGATGGTCAAGGCACAACTTGAAAAGCTCATGCCAATGCACTGGAAGAAAACCACTGCAGCTCTAGTGTCCCTTGAAGAGACTTAATCTTCCTCCTCTGGCCTCAAGAGAGGCAGGTGAAGCAGGATAAATACTGCAACACACAGGGAGGAAATAGAAGCACTGAAACCATCTTTTTCTGCATTAAAAAAAGGATGATTTTCTTTTGGATTTAGCAGATTTTCACTCCCTTCTATCCTAGACAGGATTTCTGTTTCAGTGAAAATCTACAGAGTCCACAGGACACAAGGAATGGCACTAGCTAACATTCCTTTCCAGTAAAAACATGAGGCTTCAGAGCTTCTCTGTGAAAACAGGTTCTGGGCAACCCTGGAGAACCTGTTATACAAATAGACAAAAAGAGTTCAGTTCAAGACCCTAATAAGTCCCTTGAGTCATTTCTTTTTCAGTGAACCAACAGCTAATGAGGAAGCTGTGCCTCACACTGGAGATATTCAGAGGAAAGGAGGCTAGGATCCCATGTCAAGGATTTCCAAGGCACACAAAGGAAGATGTAAATCTGTCCTCAGGCCTGAAAACAAGACAAAGATCAAATGAAATCTTGGAATGGGCTGTTAAGTATTTATGTGGAGAGGGATGAAAGGCATGTGACGAACCACTCCAAGAACTGACATTAAAACGAACAACCCAAATTTAAATACGAAGACTATTTGCTTCAATTAAGTCTAAGCTACAAGAGTGTGAACTTTAATATTTCCTCAGTGTACAGCTCTGCTAGGGCTTTCACCATTATTAAAGTATGTTTATACAGAATTTGGCTTTTCATCTATTATGGAAAAAATACCTCTTGCCAACAGCACAACAGAGGCCTAAACACAGTAAATCCTCCACTGACCTTGAACTCAAGTTAAAGCAAAGAGTCACTCTCCTTGGTGCTGAACTGCCTAAATAACACACTGCGTAAATGGCTGTGAATATAAATTACAGCTACAATACATCTTAGTATTATGGATTACCAAATGTTTCTCCAGAAGGCAGTGTTTGGAGAGGCACTGCAATGCGAAGAAAATTCTTTGAGAGATAACTGGGAAGGCATTCACTTGCAAATGCTGATTGTTATTTATTGAGCATTAAGAGCAGGCTGGGCCTTGAGCCCCATAGAGGTGGTGGCAAGGCAGCAGCAGCCTCTGGTCAGAAGCCTTCACAAGAGTGGAGGGAGAAGCTGCTCAACAAGGACAAGCAAGAAGACAGGTAGCTGCAATGAAAAGCTTGAAATAGTGAAGCATCACAAGATAGGTGACAGAAAACCGAAGAGAAGTAGAAGACAACCAAAACGGCAACCAGAATATCAACATAGCAGAATGTGACATTTACATTAGAACCACCAAGAAAATTTATCATCATGCAAAAGTGCTTATAAAATAATATTAAATGAAAAAATAAAAATATGTATACAAAAAGACATAAAATCATGTATACAAAAGGCTGAAGTCTGGAAGGGAATATAGGAAAATCAAAACCAATGGATGAAAGTGGCAGAATTGTGGGCATATCAGTTTTCTTTTGAAATTTCCTTTAATCTTATTGTGAATACACACACATACACACTTTATTTTTAAAGGCAAATAGAGTATTGTACATATGAATATTCACTGAAGCTCTGTTAGTGATGATTAAAAAAAAAAAAAAGTAAACAACCCAAATATCCATCTATAATAGACAGATTAAATAAATTCTGGCATATATATGAAGTGACCTCCTGTACCACTTCAAAAATTGAGACATATATTTGTACTGACATAAAGATATATCTATGAGATATGGTCAAGCAAAATTTTTAAAAGGTAAGTTGAGAAAAATATTCACAGTGTAATCATATTTATAAGAAAATAAACAACTAAATTAATATATGTTGGTTTGTACACAGGAAAGAAAGAGTTTGGAATAACACACATTAAATGGAGAGAAAATTATGGGATGGAAGATTTTATTTCACACATTAATATATTTCTGTAATGTCTGAATTTTATATAACCTTGCCTTACATGCGTCATTGGAAAAAAAAGTCATTGTAAATTAAGGATTAAAAATTGAACTGAAAATTTTAAAATCAACTATTAAATGGGGACAAACTTTTTGGAAGCTTATCTTGGTGGTAATGAGGGTTAAATTCTAAGAGGAACTTTGATGAGCAGAGGGTGGTTAGGGGCAGGGCAGGGCAGAAGACAGACAGGCAGTGCAACTAAGAGACTGGAAATAAGCAGTCAAGCTGGGTTCTAACCTGAGCCATAGTTAACCAATCACACAAAGTTGAGGGGTAGCAGGAATGAGAAAAATTTCTGAACACAATTGTAGGAGAAGGTATTTCGTAGGGTACAAAAGATCACTGTTCATCCACAGAATTCTGAGAAAAAGTGACAGGATATTTTTGAAAGAGAGAAGAAAGGAAGAGGCAAAGAAAAAGAAAAAGAAAAAGTGAGGTGGAGAATTAATGTGTAACAATGAATAAAATAGCACAAAAGAAAAACAGGAGGAGAGTACACAGAATTTATGAAGGGACTCATAACATACAGCAAAATTACCAAAAGCCAGTCAAGCACAAAGTAATCTGGCTCCAAACCCATTAACCTGAAATCCACTTTCTTGCTTCCAAATAGCAACCTGAACTTCAAAACGCAGTTTGTCTACCCTTAACAAGTTCAGCAGATTTTGACTGAAAATCACCATCCTTATATATCACATTAGTCTGTCTCAGATGCTTCTGGGAATCGGAGCAGCTAAACGGTTCAGTTACTGTGTCCTCCCCTCCAGTTCAGCAGGCTGGGCATGGTGACAGGAGTAAGCGGTAGCCCTCAGTATAAAAAGTAAAATGCATACCAGCCACCAAAAAAAAAAAAAAAATGACATTTTAGAGGTGGCCAGTTAGTTCACTTGGTTAGATCATGTGTTGATAACACCAAGGTCAAGGCTTCAAGTCTCTGCACCAGCCAGACACCAAAATAAAAAACAAAAACAAAAGTAAAATGATTGGCTCTACCACTTACAAGCACATCACAACCACCACAAGCTTCAGGTTCCCAGTTTGAAAAATGGGTCTAAATTCAAAGAACTGTGAGATTCAAATGACCGATAAATGATAGCTCAGTGCATGGGACACAGTAGACAGTAAGTGTTCCTGAATGAACCAGTGTGGTATAGTACTATATGGTACTGCTATTGTGCACGAGAAGAAGGTGTGGGGAAGGGTAGCACTCTAGTGGATTTCATCACTGTAGTAAGGTCAAGTAACTTTCTTGCATCATCAAAGTCTCCCATCTACTTCTGCTACTAGTATTACTGCCCTTCGTAAGCAAGCTTCCCAGTCATCTGTAATTCCATCCTCAACCTCGAAAGTCTATTTCTGTGTCTTTCACTTTCTCTTTTCAGAACCGTAAGCTCTACGGTGGTGAAGGTTGTATCTTCGTACTTCATGAGCAAGCAAATAACTAATGAACCATGCAGAGAAAGATTTCTAAGCCTTCCTCAGGTCCAGGTAGAACCCTCTGGTGACAACACTTACATGGTGGCAGTGAAGGCAAATCCAGATCCTTTGAGAGTGTTAAGGCAAAAAAGTTTTGAGGTCCTTGATGTGAACAACATATTAACTTGGATACCTTTCACTTGAAGAACGTAAGATGAAGCTACACTCTCTAGACCAGAGTTTGTTAATCTGGGTCCTAGACAGAATTCATGAAATTCGACCTTTATTGTCACCAATATCTAACTGAAATTTAGCATTTGCTTCAATTATGAATTTAGGCAACAAATCATGGTAGCATTAGCCCTACTTGTACATTTGTCACCAACAGAAATCTCATTGCAATTATTGCCTATATCTCAAAATATTATCTGTGTTCATCAACACTTTGAAATTACAGTGCTCATTATACCACTGCTAGATCTAATATATTGTGTTAATGAAGAAGCACATATATCACTATAACACTAATTTGTTTTAATATGTATTACTATAATACAAATTTGTTTTAATAATTTGGTAACTATTTCCTTGTCATTCTATGTATTTTATTTTATGCATTCACATAGTTTACTCTGAGAAACAATCTATAGACTCCAGCAGACTACCAAAGATGTCCATAGCACTAAAAAGGTTAAGAGCTCCTGCCCAACAATTCAAAGCATTACACAGATACCGATTCCATTGTTTGAAACACATTTAAATGTGAATATGAAAACATTTTTTGAGAATCTGCAACCACTCTGATATGTAGCAGTTATTTATATTGATTCAAAAATTTATAACTAATGGCATGCCTTACATAACAAAGCAGCCAATGAATGAAACAGTACAATTTGAATTCTTTTTATTACCTTTTAGCATAGGGTTAAAAACACAAGCATCTCAGTCAAGAACTTGGCTTTGAATTCTATCTCAAGTTTGCTATCTGGCCTTGCACAATTCAGTAAACTTTTCTAAGGCTCAGTTTCCTCATCTATAAATGTGAATAATACTACCTCTCTCATAGCATTATTAAGAGGATTAAATAATACGTGCAGAACACTAAATACATGCAAAGTACTTTGCACAGCAGCTGACATAGCCAGTACTCAATAACTGAGTCAGCCTCATTTAAATGAAACTATATATATGAATATATTTGATGTTAATGAGAATAGGGCAGGGAGCAAATTCAGCTACAATTATTTCCAAGGAGGGTCTGAAAAGACCCCAAGTCAAAGCCTGTACAAGAAAAATTCTCTATAATTTGGAATGCTTCTTTTATGGCAACAGATCTGTGCATTATACAGATAAAAATAATTGCTTTTGTACCTTTAAACAGGTGCAAAGTGAGGCCTCCGTGGCCCAGGCTAGAGCTCACCTTAGAGAAAGGAGCCATGGAAATGCTAGGCGCGGTGACAACAGCAAGGACCACGTCAGCATCACAGGAGCAGAGATGCACCTGTAACCCAGCAGGGGACCAGCCTGGCTCCTCACCTGGCAATTAGTAGGGTTTGACTTAATTTAAAACCTGCACAAACCACTGATCTCTGAGAACGTGACTGATGTTATTTTCTGTACTGAGAGTAACACTAAAAACAATAATAATGATAAGCACTAAGCACTTCACTTCTCCCCAGCTTTTAAGGTAGTCAAGTAATTCGTAACTCAACAATTAGTTATCACAGCAAAAATATCAAGCAAATGAAAGTATTCTCACCATCATTTTATTCCAGTTTTTTCTTATGAGTTTTAAGAATTCAGGGTTCTTTGCTGAATATATTAACCCTCCTGATGGAATTTGGATGTGTTGACCCCTCCAAAACTCATGCGGAAATATGATCCTGAATGTGGCAGTGCTAGAAGCTGTTTTGAGTCACGGGGGCAGATCCCTCATGAACGGATTAATGCTCTCCTCAGGGGTGGGGATTAATAAGTGAGTTCTCGCTCTATTAGTTCCCATGAGAGCTGGATGTTTAGAAAGACCCTGGCACCTCCTCTCTCTCTCTCTCTCTCTCTCTCTCTTGCTTCCTCTCACCATGTGATCTGCTTGTACCCACCAATGGCTGCCTGCCGCTTTCCGCCATGAGTAGAAGCAGCCTGAGGCCTGTGCCGGATGCAGCTGTCCCATAATCGTAAGCCAAATAAATCTGTTTTTTATAAATTACCCAGTCTCAGGTATTCTGTTATAGCAACACAAACGGACTAATACCCATCCCAACATGTAAGATAACATTAAAATCAAATTATGATAATACCCCAGTAATTCTATTATACTCTAAAATTAATGATCATCACCATCCCCAGTAATCACCAAAAATCCAAATGCTGGACCTAATTTTTTAAAAGATTATAACAATGTAAAGGTCACTGTATTAGTCCATCTCTGTTGCTTATAACGAAATGCCTGGAACTTAGTAATTTATGAAGAAATAGAATTTATTGCTGACAGTTTTGGAGGCTGGGAAGTCCAAACACAGCTGGTGAGAGCCTTCTTTGGTGATGACTTCAGCAACACAGGGTATCACATTGTGAGAAAGACAGAGAGAGAGAGAGCTTCTCACGTGCTCTCCTTTTAAAGCTTTCAGAACCACACCCATGACCACCATTAAATCATCAACTTATTAACCTATTTACTAGGTTTATTACATGGTCCTCACAATCTAATCATCTCTTCAAGGCCCCACCTTTCAATTACTGTAATAAGATTTCACACCCTCTTAACATTGTCACAGTGGCGGTTAAGTTTTGAATACATGGACTTTGGGGGACATAATTCAATCCACAGCAGTTACTAAACCCCTAGTGTTAAAAAGTCAGAAGCAGTAAATCTTTAGGTTTTGCCCAGATGCATACTGAGATATCCCTTGAGGATTTAGTTTTCCAAAACGTTTTGCTAAAGGTCCACCCCCAGAAGGAAGCTTTTCCTCCTAGGAGGAAAGTAAAATTTGGCATATTCTAGGTTTAGTGAACAAAGTTTATCATGTAGTGGAAATATTTACAGTGGAATCAAGGCAGATGTGATAATTATAGGGCTCCTCTCTTCAATGCTCTTCTCATGACAGTATTATTTTTTCCAGCATCCCTTAATAGCGTCAAAAGTATAACCTTCCAGCTGAGAGATTAACAGCTGCCCTTGCAATGCGGGCTTTCAACACAAGGGGCTTTTCAAAGCATTCCAGGAAGAGGCCGGTCTGGTCTTGAGTATTTGAACCACTGGAGCTCAGCCACACTGAGATGCCTTCCACATCTCCAGGCTGTTAATCTTGGTTTTCAACTCCACTCTGACGTGACTCTGCAGTGCCGCACTTTTACAATTCGGATTAAAGCAAGATCTTTGATCTGGACCTTTTGTCAAAAGAGCCTTAGAACGAGATTGATAAATGTTCCATCTGTGACAACAGATGAGATAAGTGGAGGACAGAAGAGAAACCCAGGAATATACATCCATGTGTACGCAGCTGCACAACTGGCAATTGGTACATAATTTTCCATGTGATAGAATTTAGACCCATTCAAAATAAAATACTTTCACTGGAAGTATTCATTTGGAACATTTACCAATAGAAAATTCTATTCTTTCTTAATTAAAATCCTACATATCCTTAATCATCATAGCACTTTCGTTCTAGTGCAAGAATAATCTTCCTTGAATGCAAACATGGCCTGTTGCTCCTCAGATTAAACACCTTCAGTGGCTTCCCTGTGCTGATATGCTCAAATCCTAATACTTCAGGGTAACAAACGAGACTTCTGTGGGCTGGCCCCTATCTACTCCTTGAGCTTCATTTACCTCCATGGCTCCCAGGATGCTACACTCTTGAGTCCCCCCAAATTTTGCCATGCTCCTTCACACCTCTCAGCTCTTATTGACACTGCCTCTATTCCCAGAATGTTCTGGATTTTTTGTGGCAATTTCAGCAAATGTTTATCCATCTTTCCCAGATCAACTAAGGTCACCTCCCCTGTGAAGCCTTCACCCACACACCTCTCCCGGGAAAGGCTGACCCGCTCCTTTCTCTGTGCCCACAGAATCCCCTGTACCACTCCTGCTCTTCTGGCTGCCACAGCACTTTACTGCACTGGTTTTTTAATAGCTTCGTGGAGGAATAATTTAAATACAATAAGCTATGCATTTTAAAATGTACAATTTCATGGGCCGAGCCTGTGGCGCACTCGGGAGAGTGCGGCGCTGGGAGCGCAGCAGCCGCGGGTTCGGATCCTATATAGGGATGGCTGGTGCGCTCACAGCGCTCACTGGCTGAGCGGGGTGCGGCCGGTCTCAAAAAGGACAAAAAAAAAAAAGGTACAATTTCATAAGTTTTAACACATATATATACACACACTCACCTGTGAAACCATCACCACAATCAAGATAATGAACATAGCCACTACCTCCAGAAGTTTTCCATGCCCTTTTGTTATCTATCCATTTCATCACTCCCTGCACTTCCCCATCCCCAAGCAACCACTGATTTCCTTTCTGACACTGTAGATTCATTAGCATTTTCTCATTTTCTTGAGTTTTAAATACATGGAATCATAAAATATGTAGTCTTTTTTTTTTTTTTTTGCCTTACTTCTTTCACTCAGCATAATTATACTGAGATCATCCATGTTGCTGCACGAATCAATAGTCCATTACATTTTACTGCTGAATAGCTTCAGAATGAATATGGATATGCTACAATGAGTGTCCTTTCACCCGCTGATGGACATTTGGGTTGTTTCAAGTTTTTGGCTATTACAAAGAATACCTCCATAAACATTCATAAATACAAGTCTTTGTGCAGACACATTTTTTTTCCTCTTGGGCAAATACCTAGACGTGGAAGGAGATGAATCAAGTGATAGGTATATGTTTAATTTTTTTAAAAACTGCCAAACTATTTTCCAAAGTGGCTGTGCCACTGTACATTCCCACTAACAGTGTATGGAAGTTCCATTTCCTCCAAATTCTCAACTACATTGGATATGGTTTGTTATTTTAATTACAGACATTTTAATATGTCTACTGTATTCTCATTGGGGTTTTAGTTTGCATTTCTCTAATGATTAACCATGTTGAACATCTTTTCATGTGCTTATTTGCCAGCCATATTTCTTGTTTGGAGAAGTATCTGTTTAAATCATTTGCCCTTTTTAAGCAGGTTGTTTTCTTATTAAGTATTAAGAGTAGCTTATATATTCCAAATTGCATATCAGATATAAGATTTGTAAATATTTTCTCTCACTCTGTGGCTTATCTTTGCATTCTCTTAATGCTATCTTTTGAAGAACAGAAGATTTTTATTTTAATGATGTCCAATTTATAAAGTTTTTCTTTTATGGATTGTGTTTTTAGTATCACATCTAAGAAATCTTTGTCCAACCCGTCACAAAGATTTTTTCCTATGTTTTCTTCTACAAGATTTATAGTTGTAGGCATTAGAGATATGTCTATGATTTACTTCCTGTTCATTTGTGTATATACTATAGGGTATGGTTCAATGTTTATTTTTTTGTTTATGGATACCCTATTGTTCCAGTGCCATTTCTTGAAGAAATGATCCTTTCTCCACTGAATTGCCTTTACACCTTTGTCTAAAATCAGTAGTCTGTACATGTGTGAGTCTATTTCTGGCTTCCTCTTCTGTTCCAGTGATCTATTTGTCTTTTGTGACACCAGCACCACACTCTTTTGATTACTATAGCTTTATATGTCTTGAAATCAAGCAGTTTTAGACCTTCAAACTATTCTTTTTCAAAGATATTTTGACTGTTCTAGGTTCTATATGACTTTTTAATATTTTTTATTTAAATTTAAGAAACTGATGGCTTTTTGACTGTGGTTATGTTGAATCTATATATCAATTTGGGGAAAACTGACATCATAACAATTTTGATACTTCTGACCATGTTCTACTTATAGAACTCCATTTGTTTCGGTCTTTAATTTCTCTCAACAATATTTTATGGTTTTCAGTGTGCCGGTTTTGCACATCTTTTGTCAGATTTATCCCTAAGTATTTCATTTTTTTGTTGCTATTGTAAATGGCATATTTATTTCAGTTCTTGATTGTTCATTGCTAGTATATAGTAACACAACTGATTTTTATATATCGATATGGTGGTATCCCGAAACCTTGCCAACAGACAGTGGAATTAAGAATTAAGATTCACATCTCAATGCCTAGGGAGACAAAGGAAGTTGATCACAACTACTTAGAGAAAAAGGCATGCTGTGGGAACACATTTGCTAGGGGAGAGAGGAAAGGTAAAAATATATTCTCAGAATTTCTGTTACTATGCCTTTGGCCTAGATAGTTGGAGTGAGACTTTAAGCCCACCTGCCAAGTGATTTGGGAAAAATTTGAAGATTTAATGTATATGGTCCTTCCTAAAACAGTTTTAAAATGTGAAACAGTATAACCTGTCATCATATAAGAGGAAGTTGGGGACCAGTAACAGCAATGCCTCACCTTTCTTTTGATCTTGATTATTTTAGACTGGTTTCTGCTTCTTTTCCTCACCTGTTATGACTAGGTTTCCTTAATAGGAATCTAGTCCTTACATTTCAGAACTGGGACATAAGCTGGAGTATTTCTTCTATGTATTTACTTGTATGTTGAATGATTAGTCTCGGGTTCCTGACTCTAAATTCTACGTATTAATTTATGTTGACTGCCTGTATAACTACATCTGCTTGTGTTCTTGTTGGCCTTGCATCGGCCTTGCATCCGTAAATAGGATGCTTGCTTAACAGTGCAGCATGTCCTGTTTGCTGCATTGATTCTCCACAATAGAAAATTCAGATGTCACATGTTTGTCCATCCTTCACATCACCAAATCTCTATTTGCTCGGGACATAAAAGAAAGGACACCATTGTTACAAACCCCAGAACACAAACCACTTTTCTGTTTCACACTACACAGAAAACCTCAAAGTATGTTCCTAATTGAAAGGATTTTTGATTGAACATGAGCATTTTTGGCTCAGATGATCATCACTGTCAGAAGCATTATCTCTGAGTATGAATGGTCTACTGTATGAATGGCAGAGAGAAAGGAACACCAGAAGAAAAACATTTAGAATTAACATCAAAGAATAAAATATGGTCAAAATTCCCTAAACCTGTGTCTCTATGTCTGTAGGTTGAGGTAACAGCCTCACATACCTGAAAAGCTCTGAAGCCTCTCACACCTGTACACTGTCTCTGGTTATAAGTCATTACCTGTGGGCCCTAAATTTCTTTCATATAAAACTTTAAAAAATGTTTATAATAGTACATTTTTACAATGCAAAATTAGAAAACACAATTAAGCCCAAATAAGAAAACTAAAATCATCATTAAACCTACCACCCAGAGACTACCACTCCTAACATTTGGTATATATTCTGCCATACTTTTCTCTTTTGTTACATTTTCAACAAAAAATAAGATTATAAAGTTATCCACAATTGTTTCCTAAGTTGTCAAATAGGTAAAATGGCAGTAAGACATGTTGATTACTTTTTGGTGCAATCTTAAAAATAAGTAAAACATGACAGAGAGACTTAGACCTTCAGCCAAAGCCATAAAATACTTATGGTATGAAACCTGAACTACCTCCAGACAGCTCATAGTTTATTACTAACATGAGCAGAATTAACCAGCAAGTGGAGAAATCTCTTACTAATTAGGAAATAATACGCAGAACACTGTCACTCAGCCAGGTCACACGGGACAGCCAAGGCCACAGACAAACCTCTAAGCAGCCTATAAATACATATGGTTGACATATTTGGGGATGGCAAAGTGGAAAACAGTCAAGGCAATTCTGTTCCTAGTGAGAAAAACAAAATCTTACGCCAGAGATCCAAAGAAAAAGATGTGCATGACGTGGGAGACATAACACACCACTGGCCATTTTTAAGAACATCCATGTCTCTCACTGCACTGGGAGTACTCAGCAGGTACCTTACTCCTCTATTTTATCCCCAGTGTCTGGCACTTAGTAAGGATTTGCTCAATCTCGGGCTATCCCAGAAGCAGTTGAGCTGAAATTGGATGGGCAGAAACTAGTCTGTACCACACACATTCCAAAACAGATGAAAAATAACCTTCTCTATTTATGACTGTCCCACTGTGATTTAGGCAGAAGCCATCCTGTACATGTTACAGTTAAATGTTTGTAAATAAGATAGATAATATTAGGGCTCTAGGCATCCTAAATCCAATTTCTTAACACACACACACACACACACACACACACAAATATTGATTTTCTAACTCCCAGTTGAGTATTTTTTTCACTAAGACAAATGATTTCCAAGGTTAATGCATGTTATGAAGGAGAAAAATGGAAGGAGGATAATTGTACTAGATATTTGATGCAGTAGATTAATTGCAAAATGGCCCACAATTCTCTCTTCCTCTCTGTATCCATGCCCTTTGATATTTGACTTTGTAGCTTCTCCTGTCAAGGGGTAGAGTCTATTTCCCCGCTCCTTGAACCTGGATTGGCCTTGTGACTTGCTTTGAGAAACAGAATATAGGGGAAGTAAAGGTGTGCCAATTTTGAGACTAGGTCTCAAACGGTCTTTGTGCTTCTACGCTCTCTTTCCCAGAACCCTGCCTACCACTACGCTAAGCCAGCTGGATAATGAGACATGTGGCTCTGTGGGTTGACCAGGCTCATCACTCCAGCTGACAGCCAGCCAACCACCACACATGTGAGTGAGGGCATCCTAGACCAGCCTGCCCTGGGAACACAGATGCATAACATTTCACCAAAGAGTTAGAGAAATGCAATTTAAAACCACAATGAGATATCACTACACACTTATCCGGGCTGCTAAAATAAAAAATAATAACACCAAATGCTGGTGATGATGCAGAGAAACAAGAAAACTCTTACATTGCTGGTGGGGATGTAAAATGATACAAACATTGTGGAAAACATTTGGGGAGTTTCTTATAAAATTAAATATGCAACTACCCACCAGGTGTATTCTTGGGCACTTATCCCAGACAAATAAAACCTATGTTCAAACAAAACCCTGTACAAGAATGTCCACAGCAACTTTATTCATGGTCGTCAAAAACTGGAAACAACCCAGAAGTCCTTCAACAGATAAATAGTTAAAAACTTGGACTACTCCTCAACAATAAAATGGAACAAACTATTGATACATGCAAAAACTTAGATGAATCTCCAGGTAGTTATGCTGAGTGAAAAAAAAGAAAAAAACCCCACACCCAAAAGGTCACATACTGCATTTATATAACATTCTTGAAATAACAAAATTATAGCAATGGAAATTTGTGGTTCAGGGTCACAGATCGGGAGACGGGCAAGAAGAGAGGGAGGTGGGTGTGACTACAAAAGGGCAATCTGGGGGATCCTTGTGGTGATGGAAATGTTTTATATCTCAACTATATCAATGTCAGTATCCTGATTGTGACAGTATACAATTTTGTAAGATACTACCATTTGGAGAAACTAAGTAAAGGTATAAGGTATGTCTCTGTATTATTTCTTATGGCTGAATCTACAATTATTGCAGAATAAGTTTATTATAAATTATGAATCTACGATTATCTCAAAGTAAGTTTAATTTAAAACTAGACACCGGAATGGCTTTGGACAAGTTACTAAACCTCTCTAAGCCCTGGTTTCTTATCCGTAAAATGGAGATAAAATAGTACTTAATAAACTTAAGTTAGGTGATTAAATAAAATGTTTAAAATATTCTCAGAGCATGATTATATTCAATAAATAATGATATTATTGATAACATTAGTAGTAATAGTAAAAACTAATAAATGCAAACAGTAACAAATAATAATAAACATACACAGTCATCAATTAATACTTTTTAAAATTTGTTTAAAGTCCAACCAGATTTGGGGGCACGACAACACGGCAGACAGAGCAGTTCATTTTGTCATGGTCCTGACTTAAAAATAGACCCAGAGCAAGGGAACAGAGGCCTTGTTTGTTCAAGTTTCAGAAAACTGAGGAAAACAGCTCTATTTTAGAAAAAGCAATAGAGAGAAATATATGTCAGAAAGTTAAGTAAATAAACACTTGAGCTGAGAATTGATTAGTCTCTACAATATGCCAAAGGATATGTAATTAAACACATACCCAAAGACTCACAGAATCTTGGCGTTAAATTAGAACTTAACCCCACTGAACTTTTTCAACCTTTCATACTATGCTGAAACCATCTCTACAATACCTAATAAGGAAATGTCTTTAAAAAGAAACTTCCAGTGATGGAGAAGCCACTATCTCGCAAAGTAAAACACTGTATAATTGTTAAACTCTAAGCCCGAGGCTCACATTCCAAGGTGTACATCAGAATAACTTGATAAGCATTTTAGAAATAAGGGTTAATGGTTTCCAAAGCTATGACATTTTTTACCATCTTAGAATGATCAAGAGTGATATCTCTTCAGTGTGCAGATAAAAGCAGCACTTTAAGATATTTATTTCTTGGATAGTGTCTTAATCCAGCGAGGGTACAGAATAATCGAGTTTACTTTACTTAGGTATATCTATCCATCCACTTAGTCAATCAACAAATAATTATTAAGCACCTTCTCTGTGTTAGGCATCATGTCAGATACTGGAACTACAACTATAAGCAAGAGTGACAAAATCTCTGCCTTCAGAAAAATAATATTCTGTCAGGAGAGTCAAATAATTGCTTAATTACAGCAAAATGCATAATGGTAAGGATAATAGAGGGGCTACAGGAAAACCACGCAGGAGGCAGATGCATCAACTCATCTGAAAGGTTGTCATCAAGACTATGGTGGTACACCATGAAAACCTAGCTCAATTTTTTTTTATGCCTTTTAGATAAGAGAACACTCCATTTATCTGTCTTCACCATCAAAGAGTATCCTGGTATAGGCACACTTTCAAGAAAGCTGGAATGTACCACTTTATGCTACAATTTCATTTAAAATTTCTAAAAACTAAATTCTTCTAAGACACAACATTATGCACTGCCCCTCACTAAAACAGACTGATTGTAATTTACACTATGTTTTCAATGGTACCTAGTAATCATTATGAATGTCAGTGCCATGGATTCATACCAAGAAGACTTTAGATGCTCCTGACGTATGTAAAGGAATAGAACTCTTTCTGGCTGTATACTGTACCCTGTCATCTGTTTGCACCCTCCCCACCCACCACTCCCCATAACCCAAGGTGGGCATCAGTACGTTTGCCCCTACACCAAACATCCCTAGTGCAGTGATGCATTCTGTTTTTGTTAGGGCCCATCAACTCCACTGGCATTTTTCCACACACTGCCTGCCTTTGTCATCATTCCTCCCTTCTAACCTGCTTTCTTCAGCTAAATTGTTCTCCTCTAAATTGTACTTTATAAGCTAGAACAAAAATTAAAATTTCCAAGGGAACCTAAACAACAGACAACACATTTAAATTTAAAGTAAAAAGACCCTTTGCCTAAAACAAAGTTTAAATGCACAGGATTTGTGGAAAATATTTTCACTGTGCCAAGGGATATTGAGCTTTCCTGGATTTACTTCCAGGATCACAAATATGCCAGAGTACTAAAGTGGGAAAAACAAAAAAACACACACCACCTGCCTAGCAGTGAGCATTATGTCAATTATGATTGTGATTATATAGCATTTTTTCCTAAAAAGAGCTTGATACAGTTTGCATATGTTTGTCCCCCTAATGCTCAGGTTGAAATCTGAACCCCAATGTGGCAGTGTTGGAAGGTATTTTGATCATGGGGGAAGATCTCTCATGAATGGATGAATGGGGGTTGGAGGGTGGTGAGTGGGCTCTCACTCTAGTAGTTCCCACAAGAGCTGGTTGTTAAAAGGAGCCCAACATCTCCCCTCTCTCTCTTGCTTCCTTTTGCCATGTGGTGTCCTTGAATCCTCCAGCTGCCCTGCCACTTTCCACCATGCGTGAGAACAGACTGAGGCCTGTGTCAGATGTGTCTGCCCTAGAATCATGAGCCAAATAAACGTCTTTTCTTCATAAATTACCTAGTCTCATCTATTTCTATTATAGCAACACAAAAACAGACTAAAACAGAGTTCGGACATTTGTACTGACTATTATATTATCTTACTTATTTTCCCCAAATTCCTGCAATATAGAAAAAGGCAAGTGTGGGGCTAGGGCTCAGACCCTTCAAATCCATTGTATGGACTGGATCACAGACCCCTCACATGCCAGACAGGCTGGGTCACAGATGCCTCATGTGCCAGCTGGGTCATCAGACCCCTCACGTACAGGTTGCAAGCTAGGTAATTGGAAAAAGGTCCTGGGAGCCATTGGCAGAGTTGACATGCTTCATTCCAATGGGAGCTCAGCCCTCAGCTTCCTCAGCAGTAACAGCAGCTTACAGCAGCCTCCAGGAGATCAAACAGCAGTGGTGGCCTCCCAGGGGCCCTGGCAGCAGCAGCTCACAGCAACAGCCTCCAGCAGCAGTGGTGGCCGCCTCGTGGCCCCCCTTGGGCATCCTAGGTGGGATGGGGCACTATGGATTAGAGCCATTCATCCTTTGTACCAGATAACTCATGACACCTGGATGAAAGCCAGACAACCCAGAAACACCTGGGTGCCCACACACATCCACAACAGACAATAGCCAAGGAACACCTGGGCACACATGCGCAGTTTACATTTACATCAAACAGGCTAAGTTATGCCCGGCAAGATTCCCAACTGCTGAGGGAGGCTGACCATTTACTTTCACTTTCCTTACAGAAAGTATAATTATTAATACTTTGAGAGGGAAGCTAAGACCATCAATATTTTAAGTGAGTTGTCCAAAATCACAGGAAGAGGGCCTGAGGGTCTTCCTGCTTCCTTGCCCTCATTCTTTCTTTCCAGGAAACAATGTTTCCAGAGCAGAGATGTCCACAAGACACCTAACTTTCCTCTCAGATACAAAGAAGTTAAGGCAAGTTTCCCAGAACTAAGATCAGTTAAAATTGTTAATAGATGTTTTCAGTTAATATAAAACTGAATAAAACCATCTTAATTTCATACAAAAATTTATGGAAAGTACCTACAATGTATAAGGAAAATGCCCTCGTCTTTCTACATCACCACATGGACTCATCACTTTTCCAAACACCTTGAAATTACTGCAGATAAATGCAGCAACTCTCAGAGCACTTTTCATATAGTGAGAAAAATCACACCATTCCATGTCATTATACAAAACTATCTACACACTTTCACAGAAATGACTTTGCATTAGCATGTTACACATATCAACTCCCCACCCAGCCACTTTGGATGTCTTCTCACTTTTGGGCATTAGACTGGATTATTTTCAGATGAATTTCATTCTGTAAGGCTCTGCCTCTACTTATTATTCAGCTGGAAGTACTGTGGCTCCTCTTTTTTCCCCCTCATTTGAGCCTGCTGAATCACCCAGGATTCTTGGTATGTAACATTTTAGAGTGTTCACAATGTTCTTGCTGCTTTACGCAAACTCAGTGTCATTTTCCAGCCTCAATTAGTAAAATACTACAAACTTTTACAAGAAAGAAATGGGAAACAGTGTTCTGAGTAGACAGTAGCAAAACAGGAAGAGAAGCAAAAACAATAAAATAAAAGTTGTGTTTCTCTGCCCTTCTGTATAGTGTGCTTCCCCCTCCTACAAATCTAATTAGTGCACAACCTCCTTTTTCACTTTTTCCTACACCATATGTCCAAGAAAGCTGGACTTACTGGTGCAAGTAGAAGGATAATGTTTAATGCACATGAGTGTATCTCGGATGGATACAACCGCTGAGATATGTCTTGAGGGATAGCTCAGTGTTGGCAAAAGTCTGAAGAATTCATCCGGCAACATCTCAGATTAAGTGAGAGACTCATAAATTAAAGCAGCTCAGGGGCAACTGAAACTCCATTACCAAGTTGGTCTATCCTCCCGCAGTATGCTCTCTGTCCAGAGCTTTAGGATAAATGTAAGCTACAGATGTAGCCTCTTCCATTCCTTCCACACATACCTCTCCCTCCAATTTTCCTATTACTCCCTCCGTTGTCAATAGCCTACTGTTGAGAAGAGGAAAAGGTATGCAGGTTGGGAGTTACTATTTATTCTACAGCACAGCCAAGTCTCAGTTTTCTGAGATAACAGGGCACAGGTAAATTGTTTCTCTTTAAGAATCAGGTTTGAGTTTCTCTATCAACTTTCTCACCTGTTTAGTGAATGATGGGATAAAATTTGAATTTAACTCCTTAAGACTGCCCCTGTATGTCTTTTAAGTGGTAGTACTAGTAAGCTTTGAACTAGTCAAAACAAAATATAGAAAAGTAAAATTACAACCTCTATCTCTTGCCTCCAAGAAACATAAGCCAGAGATACCATTCATACCAGAGGAAGTTAATAATCTGTGACAACCCCTCACTTGGAATCCTAGAGTCCTAAAAAGGCACTCTTGGTAGCCTTTGGGAATCAGGCAAGATGTTCACTTCTTAGTATTTACAATGCAAAACAATGCTTACTCCACCTTAAGTCAGAAGATACTTTAAGAAAAACAAGTGTCACATTATGTGAAGCCTGTGAAATATTACATGAAATATTTATAGAATATTTACATTTTTGTTAATGTAATTAGGAAGGTAGCTAAGTGTTTCAATCAATTCTCAATTATCCCTACTAATGGAGTTGATCAGTCTGATACCCTAAAATAGCAAACTATGTAGTTTAAATATGGCTCATAAATCCACTCTCTGTATTATTGGTATGTGGTTCATTGAATCTTCTTCTTGTTTGACAGAATTCATCATTTCAGAGCAGTTCAAAATCTTATAGACATTTTGTGTAACCCTCTTAATTTTTACCCAAGTGAAGTTAGGCTTAAAATGTTTAAGAGACTTAATACAGTTGTTAAATGGAAGTGTTGGGCCTTGTCTTAGTGTGTTTGGGCTACCATAATAGAATACCACATAGAGAGTGGCTTATAAACAGAAATTTATTTCTTTTTATTCTTTTTGTTGATGTTGTTTTAATATCCATATTTATTTTTGTTTATCTAATGTCAATACACAATGCAGTTGATTTTCTTTTCCCTTTACCAATACCTCCTTTTCTCCGCTTCCTCTCCCTCCCTCCCCCCATTAACACCATATCTGTTCACTTGTCTTAATAAGTTCAAAGAATTGTTGATTGTTGTGTCTTCTTCCCCACCCCCACCCCCATTTGTTTGTATATTTATTTATTTTTATTAGCTCCCACAAATAAGTTAGAACATGCAGTATTTCTCTTTCTGTGCCTGACTTGTTTCACTTAATATAATTTTCTCTAAGTCCATACATGTTGCTGGGAATGGTAGTATTTCATTTTTTTTTTTATAGCAGAGTAGTATTCCATTGTGTAGATATGCCACATTTTCCTCATCCACTCATCTGATGATGAGCATGTAGGCTGGTTCCAACTCTTGGCTATTGTAAATAGCACTGCAATAAACATGGGAGTACAGGTATCCCCTGACATGATGATTTCCATTCCTCTGGGTATATTCCCAGCAGTGGAATAGCTCGTACAGTAGATCTATCTGTATTTGTCTGAGGAAACTCCATATCATTTTCCATAAAGGCTGCACCATTTTGCAGTCCCACTAACAGTATAGGAGGGTTCCTTTTTCTCCACATCCTCACCAGAATTTATCATTCTCAGTCTTTTGAATATTAGCCATCCTAATTGGAGTGAGATGGTATCTTAAAGTGGTTTTGATTTGCATTTCCAAATGCTGAGTGATGTTGAGCATTTTTTCATGTGTCTGTTAACTATTTTTATACCTTCCTTTGAGAAATGTCTATTCAGCTCCTTTGCCCATTTTTTAGTTGGGTTACTTGATTTTTTGCTGTTAAGTTGTTTGATTTCCTTGCACTTATGGTTTTTAATCCTTTGTCAGATGTATATTTTACAAGCATTTTCTCCCATTCTGTTGGTTCTCTTTTTCCTCTGTTAATTGTTCCTTTTGCTGTGCAGAAGCTTTTTAGTTTGATATAATCCCATTTGTTTATTTTTCCTTTGGTTGCCTGTGCTTTTGGGGTCATATTCATAAAGTCTGTACCCAATCCTACTTCCTGGAGTGTTTCCCCTATGTTTTCTTTAAGGAGTTTTATTGTTTCAGGATGTACATTTAATTCTCTAATGCATTTTGAGTTGATTTTGGTATATGGTGAGAGGTATGGGTCTAGTTTTATTCTCCCATGTATGAGTGTCCAATTTTCCCAGCACCATTTACTGAAGAGGCAGTCTCTTCCCCAGTGTGTAGACATGGTGCCTTTGTCAAAGAGAAGATGGTTGTAGGTGTATAGCTTTATTTCTGGATTCTCTATTCTGTTCCATTGCTCCATGTGTCTATTTTTATGCCAGCACCATGTTGTTTTGGCTACTGTAGCTTTGTAGTATAGTTTAAAATCAGGTAATGTTATACCTCCAGTTTTATTTTTTTTGCTCAGGATTGCTTTGGCTATTCATGGTCTTTTGTTATTCCATATGAATGTTAGGGTTGTTTTTCCCAACTCTGAGAAAAATGTCATTTGAATTTTGATGGGGACTGCATTGAATCTGTAGATCACTTTGGGTAGTATGGACATTTTTACAATGTTAATTCTTCCAATCCAAGGGCATGGGATATCTTTCCATCTTCTTGTGTCCTCTTTTATTTATCTCAATAGTGGTTTGTAGTTCTCATCATAGAGATTTTTCACATCCTTTATTTCTAGGTATTTTATTTTTTTGGTGACTACTATAAATGGGCTAGCTTTCTTGATTTCTTTTTCTGCTAGTTCATTGTTGGAGTATAGAAAGAAATTTATTTCTTACAGTTCTGGAAGCTAGGAAGTCCAAGATCAAGGTGCCAACAGATTTGGTGTTTGGTGAGGGCCCACTTCCTGGTTCACAGATAGTCTTATTCTTATGCATTCTTATATGGTGGAAGTGGGGAGGGATGTCTCCTGGATCTCTTTTATAAGAGCACTAATCCCATTTATGAGGGTACTGCCCTCATGATCTAATCACCTCCCAAAGGCCCCAACTCCTAATACCATCACCTTGGGTGTTAGGATTTAAACATTTGAATTTTGGGAAGATACAAACATTCAGTCTACAGCAGGTCTTAATCTAACCATTCCAACTACCATCATGAAGTGGAGCCATGAGAACTCTATTCAAAAGAAGTCTGAAAACTGACTAGTTGCCTTGGCGTCTTCCCTCTCCAATCCATCCTTAGTTCAACCCTCAAGCCTTATTCATTTCTCAAAAATATTATAACAAATACCTGCTGAGCACCTCCTATGCAATTTCAGATTGATTTGATGTTCCAACTTAAATAGGATTTAATGTCTTACTATCCTTCTATGGCTGTTGATTGACATCTTCCTTGAGGAAGTAAGCAATTATTTAATTTAAAAAAAACTTTACGGAAAATGTTGTTACCCCTGGACAAGCAAAAGTCTTGTTTAGGTCAATGATGCAAGTGGAGTAATGTAACAACTTAAAAATAAAATGTGAACATTAGCTAGAAAGAGAGATACTTGTATTATCACAGAGATACAAGACTCAGAGAATTTGTATCCAAAACATATGAGAATTTATCCTGTTCCTAAAGAATTCCAAAGGAGATTTCCAGTTTTTCACAACATTCCCTGGTAGAACATTTTAATGTTTATCTCTCTTAGCACCATCACAAAATACCTATTTGAAACCTGCCTACTACAGCTTAAAATGCATAGTATTTATTCTAATTTTGCCAAAGTGAGGTCAGCAGAGATATAAACAGGGCATATGGTACCTCTCAAGGGTCACCCAGTATAGCTGAAGAAAAAATTCCCAAAACCTACCTCACCCTAATCCCGGGCACTGAAATATCTAAAAACAAAAACATTTTCGAACATAAAAAATTAAAATGATCGGGAGAGTTAGAGAAATCTTTAATATGTTTGTGGAAGAAAACACTGCTTAAACAAAGGGTCTTGCATTCCACAATGAAACATCCTCATGAAGGCTGCTGAGAAATGAGCCCACTTGTAAGAAGAGCACAACCAGGAGCCGGGATAACTACAATAGAAACACTTTATTTCAAATCATGAAAAGAGTTACACTTGATCTTGTTAGCTGGGGCTCTGCAGACAGCAACATTTACTGTGAAAAGCAGGGCAGATAACAGCTGATTTTAAAAGGGATTGTGTAAATCTAGTTAAGGAGCAACTTTAGAAGATTATTTTCAATTACTGAGATAACATCATGGCTCTCAGGAAAAAAAAATGGAAAGGTTTGTTCTTTACACCACATACAGTGTACAAAATCTAACAAAACCACCTGCTTTCAAGCAATGATATCAGCTAACAGCTAATATTCCTTACCTCTGCTTTACTCTCCTTCTTCAAGTTGTTTTCAATTATTTCTAGCACTTACTCATCTCTGTGAACAAAAAGTCATTTTCAATCAGGAGAAAGACCTTAAAAACACTATCTCCTTCAAAATAATTACTAAAGCTTTTATATTTCTAAGTGTCAAATTACATAACCTGTGAGACATCTAAACTAGGGCTAGGGTCATGCAGTACTTGCAATTTGGGGTTGATTAAAGTGACATTTGCTTCGCCTGCCAGAACACTGAACAGGGAGCATCTGGGTCTCAGTCCCCACTCCACTTTACTCCATAGGAACACACACAGTCTTGGTCCAGAATGCAAGTTATACCTCTAGCTAAATGGGATAACCTTGTCAAGTGAAATCATAGTTGTCACAGTCTTCAACATGGCTTGTATAGAGAGTACTAATAATGTATTTATGGGAAGAAAACTAAACAGACAACAAAGAATCTACTGCAAAAGAGAAGCATAAACTGGGAAGCAGAAAGTCCTCTACCATCCCCATAACGTCATTTACAAGCTATTTCCAAGCCTCATCTCCCTGTACTCTCCTCATGTTCCCAATGCTCCAGCCACTACATACTACGCTCCCTGGACATACTGTGTTCTTTTGTGCCTCTGTGTCTCAGCTCTGAATGACTTTCTCTTCCTGGAGAGCCCCTTTGGAACCTAACTTAGTTCTCCTGGCCATAAACAGCACTCAATTCCTTTGTCACAGTTCATCTCCCATACTGCTGTATGCTTCTCTATCACTTTGTAATTATGTGCCTAATAATGCTGATCACACAGTGCTAGTTACATATTGCTGTCCATTTCCTCTTGAACCCTATGTGCTCCTCGAGGGCAGGGTTCATGTCATCTTTGTACATTCAGGGCTGCCCTATCATAAGGAAGCACTCCACAAATGTTTATGAAATAAAGGATGAATCAATGAAGGAATGAATGACAAGTTGATGTCACCAAATTTCAATTTCATCACCTTTAAAGCAAGGATAATAATTATTATGCAGTTCATTAAGTCATAATGATCAAAAAATGGGATGATGCTTTTCACACTGTTATGTGTATGTAATGATTATGAGAAAGACAGTAATGTTAAAATGTCATAATGTACAGAGTACGATGTCTTTGCATATGGTAAAGAATTTTTCCTGATATTGTATGTCCACACCCAAATCAATTTCAATGTTTTTTCTCAGAAAGAGAAATTAAATACTTAGCAAAAGAGCATACGTCACTGTTCAAAAAAGTGTTCTTATGACACTAAAACTAAATATCTAAAAATAAAAGAATCATTACAGTCACTTTACATGTGTTTCCCATTACATTAATTAACCACATTTTTCTGCTTGGACATGTGGCTATATAGATTCTAATGTGATGGACACTGAAAACAGCATATTCCACTCCCATGTTGCTGCCTCAAAATATCGTAAAAGCAAAACTGCATTTCTCTGGAAAAACAAGTCCATGATGCACTAAAGGGTCAAGGCATCACTTTGAAGAGAAAGTGATAACTGAGGGATGTTGAAGGTGCACAACAGCCAGTGATAATAATCTTACACTTCAGCTGTAGGTAACTGAGGATTGTACATCAAACATTTCTCTTCAAATACCTCTCTTCTTTCTAACCAAAATATTCTCTTGTCACAGAAAGAATTCTCTCATTTGACCCAGACCACCACTGTAACAATAAGTCCTAAAGTAGTTTCATGAGCTTGAGGAAGCACAGTATCCCAGCCATGCACTCAAACCAAAGCGCCACAATCCTCTCAGCTGTTCCGTTATCTATGCAATTTTAGACTGCAGTGCACTGCTATAGCTCAATTGTAGAAAGATGAGCTTTGGTGCACTGAAGGGAACAGTTGTGAGCTTATATTTCATGATTATTTTAAGGTGACAAATAACTAAAATAATGTTCAAGTCCCAATGTTCCCATTGCTTAGAAGAGCTAAACAGACTTAGTTTCTAAACTTGTAGACATAGACAAGGTCAAACTATGACCAGTCAAAAACACTGAAAAAGAGTTACACTAATCTCATCATTGGACAGAAGGATGGGAACTGAGAGTTCTAAAAGGATGCAAAGAATGCCCCAGGTGCAAGTTATCATAAGCTAGCTGGCCCATCATCTGCCCGGCTGCAGCTGCATCCAACTCTCAGCTCACCCAAAGAGATTCACGCTCTTGTGGTGCCAAAAAGAATGTCTCTCTTAAAAAAAAAAAATTGCCCAATTGAAATTAACTCTAATCTGCATCCTTTCAATAGAACTGAAGTGCACTTCACCAACACAGAGCACAGGCATCTTGAATTAGCAGAGAACTATTTTTAACACGTGAAGGATAAGATATGAAATTAGTTTCACGGGGAATGAGAACCTTGGAGATTATTTACTTTGCCTTAATTACTCTGACTCACCATTAATTTAGCTTTCGTAGGGTACTAAATATTTCACACTAAGATTTTGAGACTAAAGAGACATGAGCATAAATCTTGAGCATTAAAAGTGTGCAGCGGCATCTTCAACACTGAGACACAGGTGCCCCCATTGGGCACTGGAGGCCATCCACAGAGGCACTGCTCAGTGACATTTTCAGTTACTGTTTCTGTGTTGTTTTTAACCTTTGGACCAGCAGCTCTGCTCTGCAGTATGCGGAGAGCCAAACTTTACTCAGCTACTGTTTTATTCCTCAGCCAATAATATCGCCAGTGCTCACAGCTACTCCTAGCAACTGCCAAATAGGGCAGGCAGCAACTGCCTTGAGCCAAGGAAGGGAAAGTTTAGGCTGCACATTAAAAGAAAGTTTCTAATGACCAGTGCAACTGGGCAATGGAGTCAATTCCCAATAAAGATGACTAAGGAGATACTGTAGCAGATCTCCTGTAATGGGTTCATTAGAGCATCAGTGGGAAAGAATGGACTTAGCTCCCACCAGTGCACCACAGTGAGCAGAGTCTGCCATATACAGCTGGGCACTTACCAAAGCCTTCTACTCTCCCCCGTGGCTCTTAATCAGTTGTCCACTGGCAGACATCACAAACATGGGCAGTGCATAGCAGCCGCAGGAGCCTAAGGAGAACAAATCGAGTACACTTGCTGCCAGATACAATATGAGACGCACTAGGACCACTCAATCTGTCAGTGCCCTACAGCTCCACCTGGCATTCAGCAATTAGGAAGGTGGAAGAGGAAGAGAGACTAAGAGAGCTGGGGCCCTTCTTCTAGCCCATGCCCACAAGGAATTCTTCCATATTCTAACTATTCAACCTTAAAAAAGAAGGAAATTGGTCATTTGTGATAACATGGGTGGAAACAGAGAACATTATTCTAAGTGAAATAAGCCAGGCACAGAAAGCATGCTCTCACTTATATGTGGAATCTAAAACAATCAAACTTGTAGAAGAAGAGAGTGGAATGGTGGTTACCAGAGGCTAGGGGTGGGAGAAATAGGGAGATGATGGTCACAGGTATAAAATCTCAGACAGGAGGAATATGTGGGTTTTATTTATTTATTTATTAGTTATTTTGTACAGCATGATAAATATAGTTAATAATAGAGTATGGTGCATTTCAAAATTACTAAGAGTAAATTTCAAATATTCTCACTACAAAAATGTTAAATATTTCAGGTGATGGATATGTTAACTAGCTTCATTTAATTGTTCTACATTGTTTTCATAACTCATAATATCACTTTGTACCCCCCAAATTTATATTATTATAAATTATCAATTTACAATAAAAAAAGAACTCTTCCATATTCTAAATGTCAGAGGAACATGTCCTGTATTACATAACTCCATTCAAATGAGCATAAGCCATTATGTTTCTCCACGAAGTAGTTTCCACCCCAACTTTCTCTTTTTTCATATACATATATTTTCATTCTGATAAAGTTATGCTTTTATTTATAAGTTGTGCTTTTCTCCCCTTTTTGATTAGGTTACTGTTTGACTTAATTGATCCACATCTTTTTAGTATTCTGAACCCAAATAAACACAGCACACAAGTTCAGATATCTCCAAAATTCCACTATTCAAATGCTCTTTTCATTCACATTAATAAAGGCTACCCTGACAAACAACATCTCTCTACTATAGGGCCCCTGCAAATGTGTCATCCCAATAAGCTTCCACATTCACTTCCTCAAAAGGATGACCACGTAGGTCCTGCCATCTCAGAAATAACTGATTTCTATGTTTTTTCCACTAAATGCAACTGCAAGAATTTCATAAAACTATAGTTGGCAGCAAAAGTAAATGCATGAATAGCCATCAGTTTCCAGTGCTTCCAATTATGCCTCACTAGCCTTTATATCACATATTAGAACGGAGAGGTAGTCAGTAACAGAGTGACTGCAGAGTGAGCATGTGCCAACTGGAAGATTCCAGCAGGCACTCAGGGGTTCCAAATAGTCTATTTCTTGTCATCACCCATCAAGTATTAGGCTTGCAGCTGGTAGAATAGATCCTCTCCATCCTTTTCTCTTTGTCTACTTAGCATTTTAAAACCTCAGAAACTCTGATTAACCTCATATGATGTCGTTCCAAATATGTTTTGCTCAGAGAAATTGTAACACCTGAAATTCTGCTTTAATTCTGAAGCCTCCACTTAAAGATATGAAGGCTAAAAAATAAACTCACAACAGGCAGTTGAGGGATATCAAGGCACAATTGACAAAAGTATGCTTTTATAGCTTACATGGCTCATGGCTTTTAAAATGTAAAATGGGCATCCCTTTTGATCCAGAAATTCCTCTATAAGAATTTACCCACATGACATAAATTGCACAAGTGTAAAATGGTATACATACTAGTATGCTTAGAGCAGCAATGATATTTAGAATGAAAATTTGGAAACAAATGTCTATCAGTAAACCTAGAGTAAACTTTAACAGACATCATTAGCTGCCTACTCAGCAAGGTGTTTCCCTTTCTTTTCTAACAGAACTCTGAGTTTCCAATTCACGATGTTTGGATGAGATGAGCATAAACTTCTACCCAAATTGGAAGCAAGCAGAAAATGGCATTCCCCTTGTCACATGACCTAAGATGTCCAAGTAGAAGAAAGCCTCTAGTTTGAGGATTAGAAAAAGATAAACTCTCTTTCTCTGGATAGTCAGTGTGTCCCTAGAGCTGCAGTTATTTTGCTATCATGAGGAGCATGAAAAAAAAGTAGGAAATAAAAAATTACAAAGAAAGAAATCTTTAATCCTGATTAAATCATGGCTAAAAATCATAACCACTGGATTTTTTTTAAAAATTCTTATTATTTATGCTAGTTTGGCCTGGGGATTGTTACTTACAATTAAAGGTGTCCAAAAAACATATTCAGTCATTAAAAATATATATTCATTGACAAGAAAAGATGCCCACTACGTGTTATTAGGGGAAAAAGTAGCAGATTACAGATAAGCACATAGAGCAAAAATCCTATATCTGTATATAGTGTGTATGTGAACATACACACACACACACAGAGAGAGAGAGAGAGAGAGAGAGAGAGAGAGAGAGAGAGAGAGAGAAACTCAGAGATATGCCTGGAAAAATTTTACTAAAATGTCAACAATGGTTATCTCTAGTAGGATTTCTGAGAAATTTTACTTTCCTTTTTGTGCTCTTCTATAGCATTTGCTCTTGTGCTCTTGTTGGGGGAGGAAATTCAGCTTTAAAAAACCTAGCTATTTACAGATTCTGTCTTTAGTGTAAAATAAATGGATAGCATTGCCCCATATCCCTCTCTAAACTTAAGTGTTCGGGGGGGGCGGGGACTAGCCAGTCACTCAAAATATTATTTCATTATAAAATTCCACGATGAAGCAAGGAAACCACTTTCAGATCTGATTTTATACATGTTGAAAAAGAAACACAGCCAGAGGTACCTAAGAAGACTAGAAATAACATTAATCAAAATGGAACATCTTACAGAAGCTGAACACTTCATAACCCAAAAAGCAGGGGTGAGCAGGGGCAGAGGCACAGTCTGGACCACAACAAGGACCACACAAGGACCCAACCTACACCTCAGTAGCCGAGCCTTATTCTAGTCACTTTGAGCTCTCCAAAGCTAACAGTTTCAAGCAAACTAGGAGGCTAAATGTTCTCTGTAATCCCTTTCAGTTCTAAAATTATAATTTAATTAAACACATTACATAAATTGTTGGGCAAGAGGAGATTATTTAAAATATTTCCAACCACCACTGGGTTAGAGACATCTGAGTGCTGTCGATTCAGGCTGGGAGTGACAGATCTAAGAGGGAGCATTGGATTAAAAAACAGCAACAACAACAAAAATCCTACCACAAGCGAACAGAAAACAGAAGTCAAAGATAAAATCTTGATTTGTTTATTGGTGATTTTTACTACAGCTCGTAGGATTTTCCAAAAAAGGTCTCAAAAACTCTGGCTTCTAAAATCAGTTCACTGGTATAGGATGGTTTGTTTTACAAGTTAATTTCCAGCAGTTATTTGTTTCTTTTACAATAAGTTTCTACACTGTACTTACGTTGTACAAGTATTTCATGATAATGCCATTATTCACAATCAGTCACCATTTAACTCTGGAAGAGTCACAGTACTCCAGGAAAGAAAGCATCAAAAATTATCACCACCCATCAAATTGTGTATATTGCATATTTGGCTTTGGAATCAAGTTAAAAATGTGTCTCCAAAAAGCATCCCTCCCACTCAATCACAAGCACATACTAGGTTACCCATTTGTCTATTCTGTGTCTGTTCTAATCCACTCTCACCTAAATGGACTGTTGGTAGTCATTGATCTTAAAGGACATTACAATGGGAAAGAAGACAGTAATGAGTGGTCCTCCAAAGTCAGTTCCACTAAGAATCCTTTAGGGACCATCTTTAGTCTTCTGCCTCAGTAGCTTGAGTTGGGCTCAAGCAGCTATGCTTTTGACAAGCATCCTAGATAGATCAGAAGAGGGTATGCATCACCCTTTGGGAAACAGTGATGTAGATAATTACAAGGTAACTTAGTAACACATGATCAAACCTGATTATACAACCCTATCTTGGGTCATTCTTCTCTTCTCCATATCTATGGTCACTGTTCTTGTCCCTTGTCTAGGAAGGTACCATCATCTATCACTGGACTTGACAATAATTTCCATGTTGATTCTCCTGCTTCCAGTCTTGCCCTTTCCAATCTGTTCCACAGAAACTTGCCAGGAAGATCTTATGTAGTATAGATAAGACCATATCTCCTCCCTTAAACCCCTTCAGTGACTGCTGAGGGGGTATAGGGTAAACTTTTGAGGTGATAAAAATGGTTTAGACTAGATACAGATGGTAGTTCCACAACGCTGTGAATGTACTAAATGCCACTGAATTGTTCACTTTAAAATGGGTCATTTTATGTTATGTGAAAAAATTTTTTTCCTCAATTTTGAAAAAAAAAAAATGGAAAACAGAAACAAAAACCCTTAATGGCTCCCCCTGGCACTTAGTATAAAATCCAAAGTCCACAGCATGGTCTAGCAGGTCTGGCATCATCAGGCCCCAGCCTACATCTCAGCAGCCTCGTTCCCAACCACTAGCCACACTTTGCTTTCCAACCACACTGACCATCTTTCAGTTTCTAAAAGCCGAGATCTTTCTCACATCTGGGCTTCACACATGGGACTCCCCACCTGGATAACTCCAATCACCTTTCAGGTAGTAATCTATAAATTACTCTCCCATATTAGCCTCCCCAGACAACTTAGTTCTCATTATACCCTTTCACAGAACCCTGGTCTTTTCCAAGTACTTATCATGAGTTCCAAATATATTATTTTGGTGTTCATTTGTGTAATATCCTTTCCAGTAAATGGTTGCCTCCCAGGAGGACAGGAATGGTGATTATTGTGTTCACCACTACATTCCCAGCACCCATTGTGAATTTGGCACAATAAATACCTATTCATTTGGCACAACGAATATCTAGCATGCTTTTCTCCAAAAACATTAAACATCGACTACAAAATGATTATCAAGTTAGGTCATAATATCATACAAAGTTTAGAGTATATATGTCACAACTATTCCTTTAATAACTGGATGAGAAAAATCAGACACTACTTAGGGTCAACTCAACACAATATTGAGTGTATCAACCAATGCACAGAAAGCAGCTTCTCTGACTTCTACAGTAACTGCTTTGTGTTACTTGACAAAATCAAGTCCCTAATGCCTAAGGAAATTCCACTTAAAAACTCTCTCTTCATGCCACTGCACATTAAGGAGTAAGAAGAAACAAAGGATGTCAGGAGGAACTGTGCACTGCTCTCAGGTAGGCATGACTTTCTTCAAGAAAAGTGCCCAAAGCACGACCAGGAAACAAGGGCCTGAACTTAGTCAGTTCTGGGAGATAAAGAAAACAGGAAAATAGAAGAGAAACTCACACAAGAGTAGGCATAATTGGTGTTTTGTTATTTAAAAAGCTGTTCTTTGGTGATTATAGGTGTGCAAGTGATTTATTTTTTCCAATCTTGCTCTTGTATTAACTAGAACCCTAATTTGTCCATGAGACTGAAGTGCGTCTTAATTATTTGCCTTCAAAGCTCATACCCATTTAAAATAAGGTTATTTCTTTTCCATTATCAGTTCACTTAGAGCCACCTAATCCACAATCCTCCTACCTAGCTCTCACCACTTCTCATCATTATGGAGAGCAGAGGCAAGTGAGTGGCCTTACAGGCAGGTTCCAAAAAGATCCTTCTGTTCATAATGGTGTGCACCAGCCCACAAAACATTCTCCCCAGCCCTGTTCCCACTGCAAGGAAAGGAGAACATCAGGACCCGAACACATTTACTATCCATGCCACAGGCCATGTTTCAATACTTAAATTCTTCTTTTGCCAAAGCTTTGAACTTTCCCAGGCCCAAGGCCTGCAGACCTGGTGTTGATTTGCATGGTTGTTAATTTTAAGAATATCCCCACATTTGCTGCAATGCCTAAATGTATTGCTCCTGGCATCTAAGGATGAAGCACCTATGCTTGGGTGGTTGATGTGCTCTTTTGGACATCTTAGTTGGAAATGGCTCTAAAGCTTCTCCTTCATAAAGGCTCCAGCTCTCAGCCCTGTGTGCTTGGCTGGAGACCCCTGGAGAAAGGACAAAGCTTCTATAAGGCCAGCATGGTAGCAACCAACAAGACTGCTCTCCAATAGGGGGAGAAGCCTAAGCAGTTGCTACACCGAAGCACCATCCCTAAGGATTCCAAGTTGCTCTTCGGTACCTCCTTTCTTAAGGCAGTGTGTGTGATCACCACATGGCTCTCAAGCTTTGCTTCCTTAACATAACTTCTTAATTTGCTTTATATTTGAACATGCTAGTTCAGTCCTTTTCCCTTCTTCCCAATTCATTCTTATTAATGTTCTTACCATTGTTTTTGTTAATGAAACACATGCAAGGACACTTTGAAAAGTTCATGAAAAAAATGAAATTAAAAGATAATATGAGTCTTTCCTTGAACTTTTTGAAGACCCCTTGTATACTCCCATAGGAGTTGAGGTAGAGGAGCCTGATAATACTATAAAAAACATCCTTATGCAGGAAAGTTAAGCACCAGCAAAACCAAACCCTTATGCAGCAGAGCCATGACTTGTAAGCAAAAGTACATTCAGGAGTGAGTCATGGGACCAATATGTTAATATGTTAAGGTTATTACACATAAAGATGAGGTAAGAACTGCTGGTGGAAAATAAGATAAGGAAGGTTGACAAATGAGGGGTCGAAGGACAGAATAACAGAGACATTGGAGGAAGGTTGCCAAAATGCCAAATATATCTGACAAAGGGAAATTGGTGCTTGGAAAACCAGAGACTAGGAGGGAATGAAGGCTCAGTAAAGGGATGGAGATTCCTGGGGGCAAAGGTAAGATTATAAATGCAGGTCCCTTCTACCTCAACTGGAGCCAGCAGGATTTTTGGAAGAAGCAAGAAGATCAGAAGAGGGAAACCTCAGCAGATTTGTACCACTTCTATGCTTTGAGGAACTAGGGAATGTCTAACCATGAAAATAAAATTCTCTTTCAGTATTTTCCTTTGAGGAAATTTAATATGGATAATTGGTTACTCAGGTGATGGACAGAGAGCCTAACACCCAATAGTGAGTAATCTAGAGATCAGCAGGAGTGGGAAGCCAATACCTCCCCCAGGCTGAAGAGACAATAGCAGGAGATGCTTTTGCTGGAGTCCATAGGCCAAAGCCACGAGTAAACAGCTAGAACCAGAGCTGTGCTCAACAGAGGAGGGATTCCCGGTGCGTGAAGCTAGGGAAAGAAGAATACCCCTGCTCTGTCCTTCTCCTACCAGTCCCTCCCATGGGCTGAACATAACAAACCATTTGACTCAGAAATCTGGAAAGCAGCCTGGAGGGGTGAGCCCCTCCATACAAAGAACAGGGAAGGGCAAGGAATGCTGCCCCCAGCAAAGCGGGATGGATAGGAATGTGTGTGCAAGGAAGAGGAGTTACAGTGAGCTTTAACAAGCAAGCTTCTATTACAATAGACATACATGTAAAAGGTCTGCTTATTGCCATACAGTGGTCACAAAGGAATAAATAAAGTGGAGCTCTACCTTGCAGAATAGCCTACTGACCTTCCTGCCATGATCCCGTGGTCTCCGATGCTGTGCAGAATACCAGAGTAGGAAGGGGGTTGAGGAATTTATTCTATATTACCCTTTCTTCAGTTACAATTAAGCCAGGATTAATCCAAACAGGTGAAATTTCTGTTTCACAATTCTAGCATGAAAAAGGCTCTGACTTTTAAAAATAAAAAGATCATAAATACTGAACAGAAGTAAATGCACATGTGCACACACATACACATGCAAATAAGTACCAGCAAAACCGAACAAGAGTGGTGAACTGTATAAGTGTTGATACCCGGGTATGATATTCTGCTACGGTTTTATAAGATGTTATTGGGGGAATTAGGCAAAGGGTACACAGTATCTCTCTATATTACTTCTTACAACTTCACTGGAATCTATAATTATCTCAAAATAAAAAGTTCAATTGAAAATATCATAAATATGTGCATAATATCCTAAATTAACAAGCCCTCTTCCTTTTCATCATGTTTCACCCATAATGTCCCCAGCCTCTCTTACACTCACATGCTCGGTATTTCATGACTCTTTCTCCTCCCTTTGAAGCAAAGCCCAGTAAGTTGTGTGTGACCCATTCTACAATTTCTCATAATTTGGTCTTCTATTTGCCATTGACTGAATGCTACCTTTGCAAAAAATATGATGATGTCAGGTTCTCTTGTTTGATTATTCAGCCTTCACATTTCTGAGTACAGACAGAGCCAGAATATTAGTATTCATACATGAGACAATTAAAAGGCTGTCATCTTATTCTGTATCACCTAACAAGCTTTAACCTGCTCGCTTCATAATTAAACATTTCATTCAAAACAGATCTCTTCATGGGTTTACGCTTTGCCTTGACTTAAGTGTCCCCCCAACACTTGACCCCCACTGTGACAGTGTTAAGAGGGTAGGAAATCCTATTATAGTAATTGGAAGGTGTGGCCTTGAAGAGGTGATTAGACTGTTGGGCCATGCTGTTTTGAATGGATTAAAAATGGTGGTCATGGACGTGGTTCTTAGGGCTTTAAAAGGAGAGTGCATGAGGAATTGTCTCTCTCTGCTCCTCCATTCTCACCACGTAACACCCTGCACTACTGTAGAGTCACCTCACCAGATGTGTTCCCTGGACTGTGGACTTCCCAGCATCCAAAACCGTAAGCAATAAATTTCATTTTCTTACAAGTTACCTAGTTCCAAGTATTTTGTGATAAGCAACAGAAACAGACTAACACATGCTTTCTTTCTCACATTCTCTGTACCCCTTGATCTCCTGTGGGAGCTGGTGGCCTAAGAACCATCAGGAGAAATTGCAGTCAAAAGCTGGCATTATGACAAAACAAGAGGAAAAAAGCAGCCCCACCCCTGCTACCACTCATTCACTTAGCTAAAATATAGGCTATCAGAGCAGTAAGGAAAACAATAGATATAAGTGCATAAAGAGTCATGCTAGGTTTTCCAGAAACTGATTGTGGATGAAAATCAGCTCTTGGCCAAGAGCAAGGGGGAAAAAAAACACTATTCATCACAAAATAGACATGCATCACAGATATCTCTCCAACTCTGCTTCTGTGCAACTCCACAAATCCTTCCTGTAAAATATAACTTTCTTCCTTTAATGATCTGGTAGTGAATTATTTATATTCTTCAATTTATCTTTCCTTCTTCTTTTATTTATGCCCAGAATTGTACTACTTAACTCTAGAAAGCCTGACCAAGATTTTAGGCAAGACAGAGGATTCCCATTCCTTCCAGGGATGCCAAGTCTAATGGGCAGAACAGGCAATGGAGCAGGGTGGAGGACTGAAAGCTCATTTGGGGAATGGCAGTGGGCTAACTGACCACATAATCCAGGCCTCTAAGTCATGCTGACTTTTCTAAACAGCTTTCCATCAAAATCCATATCAAATCCTTTCCTTCCAGCCCCACAACCACTACCTCAGCTTAATCACTCATCACTGTTTTCTTGGGCAGTGCCACTTCCTAGCTGGTCCCAACTCTTCCTCTCTCAATCAATTCCCCCACACACCTTCCAGACCAATCTCTCTAAGCTGCAAATCTAAAAGGCAATGTCCTCATCTTACTCCATCAGTAGCTCTCAATCACCTGAGGCCAGGTCTTCCAAAACTGCCTCATTATTATTTAAAAAAAAAAAAAAGAAAAAAGACAGATTCGTCCATATTTGATTTTTAATTCCCCCAGCAGCAGACGTCCAGACAGAACATAAGCACAAATTATTTATTTGGGCAGGGATCCTAGAAATTACTGGTAGAGGAGCAGAGAAGGGAGACAGCCATTAAAGCACAGCTGTCCAGCACACTGCCACTGTGGGTTTCACAGGGGAATTTTAGAACATAGCATAGAAAATGCCTCAGAGTTATCACACGCAACGGTTGAGGATGCTAGAGTATTAATCAGCTCTCTTCTGTCACTGGTTGAAGCCTACTCCTGAGGCCAGCAACCGTGCTGCATTTCCAAGTTGCTCCACATGTGGGAGAGAAAGCCGTCAGGTGGAGAACGGGGACTGCAGGCAAAAGAATTCTGTAGATGTACACTGGAGCAGGGAGTCAGGACATATGAACACAAAATTGACCATGTCTGTTCTACCAGGCCACATCCCTGAAGATTTCAATTGGGTCTTAGGTGGGATCTGGAAATCAGTACTGTACCAAGCACCTCATGACATTCTTATGAACAGGCAGATTTGAGAAAAGCTGACCGATACCATGAAGTTTAGCTTTGTTGGACCCTACCAGGTCCTCCAAGGTATGTCCCCTGCCCTGCTCTCCTGACCAACTGACCACACAGTCACTTGTCAAAACAAACTGAATTTGTGCACTTCCCTACAAGCAGCATGTTCATTCTCTTCTAAGAGCAAAAACTGTGCTTTAGAACTTTATGATCCCCAGAGCCAAATAAAGTACCATTCATAATAGTAAATGCTCAATAAATGTTTATTAAGGAAACAATCCCAAAAGAAAATAGTGTGGTATTATTTAAGTGATATTGGAAAATTCCCTGGACAAAACAATCTTTCCTATATTTTAAAATAGTAGGTATAATTCCACTATTAGAATTAAACAAACATACATTGAACACCTAATATATATGCAAGACACTCAGGAATCCCTCCAGAAAATAATTTTAAACTTTTATCAATTCACACTTTAATAAAGATTTGCTGCTAAAATACTGTACATAAAACCCTACAAAGGAGATAAAAACTTTGGCAGTGGTGGGAAGGTGAAGGGCACCACAGGAGGAATTGGAAGTATGTCAGATGTTGCCTACCTTGTGATTCTACCAGGGTTGTCTCCAAGGCACTAACGTAACTCTCCACTTACTTCACAAAGATGCAGTAAGATAAAGAAGAAAGCCTAATTTCAATGGCACTGAACAAGGGATTATGACTTCTTCTAATGACCAGAAATTCGGTATTTGGGATCCAGATGGTGACTTTGGGCTCTATCCTGTAAGTGCATAATAGCTTCTCAGGACTTGAAGGTGTTCTCTTGCAAATGAGATCTAAGCAAAGCTTTGGCCACTTGTAGTCATTAACGACCTCATCCGTGGCTTTTCTCCCTCTGCTTGAGATGCTAACTACAGCACCTTGGCCACATTCCAGTCTGGATAATTACACTAGGGTTAGCAAACTTCACCCTCTAGCTCCAACTAAATAAAGTATTCCTTCAGATTTGCTGCCATAACCTTTGTTGTGCTGCTGTGGGCTATTAAAGAGCTATTCTATACTTAGGATGGCTGTATTGTGAAAAATCAATAGCCGTGGTATAACTTTCTACACTGACAAGAAGAATATTCTAAAGTGTCACTGGCTAAGTTAGCTATTTTGACTTTTTTTTAAAATACAGTGCCAGAAACGATTAGAAAACTACAGTAACTTCTCTGTTCTCTCAACTTTTACTATCACACAGATAAAGATCAAAATATTTGTAACATTAAACAAAGAGGGAGGGAAGGTACATTAATTCTACAAAATACATAGTTAATGTCTATCATATGCCAGGCTCTGTTGTAGGGACTGGGCATTGTTCTAGGTACTACGGGTTATACTATCAGAATAAATGTGAAAAATTTCCAAAGGGAATAATTCAATTTAATTCTTCCTATGCTGCTGATTTCTGAAAATCTGAATACATCATCCTTACTTTTAAAAACCTACCATGCACAGGTCTACCAATCAAATATTATTTCTATCCACCCTTAAAAGAGTCTACAGGACCTTAAACTCTATGTGAGTGTGGGTGAATATAGAAGTATATATGTGTCTATGAATGAGAAAATATGTTTTCCTGGCTAGACTGGAGGTAGCAAATGGCATGCTTCTAATATATTTATTTGTTTGCCTGTTTTTTAGCAATGTCCTATTTGGGTAGGTGAGAGTTTATAGGTTATAATAACAGAAGCTGACAAAAGGAAATTGGAAACATAAATATCTCTTGTTTAAAGCTTCTCTTTACTGTATGAAAAAAAACACAAATCAGGTCCTTAAGTATTATAAGGATGAAAAATGACAAAAAGGAAAAAATACAAGTATTGTATATGTGTTTTCACATACACATTCACACAAATTATCTTGTACATGAGAATAGGAGACGGAATTTAATTAAATCTCAATATTCCAGTGGACTAAATTAAATGTATGAACTACAGAATATTTAACATCACGCCATGCAAATGGATACAGAAATGATTCCGAAAATTTTAAAAAGAAAAAAAAAAAACCCAAAATACATAACTTTGAAATTCAGATGAATCCTAGAAGATCCAAAACAAGTACTTGTCCTGGACAAACTACACCCAGATAGTGAAAGATGGTTTTTGGGTTGTTTTTTTTTTTAAATCAATGAAGTTCACTTGGAATCTGTCAAATTATTATTCTGTTTGAAAATCCTTCTAGCCAGAACAAGTTAATAGCAGGCTTCTAAAACTAGGTTAAACACGCTGTAAATCAATTTATTCCCTGTTACAAATCTGCTAAAGTGCATCTTTTCTGGTGAAAATGGCTCTTCAGTGGTGCTTAATACTGTTACTACATTGTTTCTCCAATCAGTTCCCTCCAAGTTTTTCTACTTAAGGTGCTGTATTAAAGTTAAATGCTTCCTGTTATCATAAATAATAAACAATGTAATACATATTCTTTACAATAGCATAAGGAACCTCAAAATGTATCATACATGTAATACATTTCCTAAATTTAGAAGATATGCTTAATAATGCATATGTGGTCCAAAGTGGCCATCCAACAATCCATTCATTATCTTTTTAGAGTAAAGAAACAATCTGCACTATTACCTATCTCAGAGATAGATGACTCATCCTCCAGTAACAGGCATCAGGTAAAACCTTCAGCAAGATGGCTTTGATAAAAGACTGAAACAAATATTAGGCAGAGACACAGTCTGTCCGACATACTATAAAGGGCCCAGATCAGTACAACAGTGTGTCTACTGCATTGCAGGACAGAAGACTATAACAAGTAATTGATTAATTATTTTCAAATATTACTGTATTTTCTAAGTATGCTCATTAGAATAAAAATCTTGGTTACAAATTTTATATAAATAAAGAACAAAGAAAGAATAATTCAGGGACTGGGTAAGAGGGAGGATGGGAGGGAAAATGTTCAAGTGTGACCCAGGGGAAAACATCCTGAGACTGGCTCTGTCACCAGGATCGAGTCACATTATCTCACTGTGCCTCAGTGTCCCTTAAAATTAAAGGGTTAAGCCAGAGTATCAATCTCTTCTTCCCACCTAGCAGTAAAATCCTGCCATCTATTTTGGTACCACAGAAAACTCAAGTTTCTGTGATATCCTAAGAGCACCTGAAAGCAGCAGAAAATGTGCTTATGACGTTTAATGACTAGAAAGGGAAGAATGAGAAGGGTATAACAGTCCTCCCAATCTTGCATTTTTCATTTTGTATTAGGTTCAAGAGGGCAATGGAAATTAGATGTTTCATTTCGTCTCACAATAACATTATAATTCTTGTTATAATAAAAAAAGTTAATATTCTTTTTAAAACATCCAGAAAAAGGAACACCTTCACCTTACTCAAATGAAACTTAGTCAATCTGTCTCATTTGGAGGGTTGCACTGCCTGAGCTACAGTGTGAGTATCAGGATGTGGAGGCAGCTGTCACTGCTTTGTTTTTCATTCACAGTAGGTGGTTGCCAGGCAACAAAATACTATTGTCTGTTTCCATGATCTATTGGCCAATTCTACTGGTGATAATGCTTTCTACAGTTTAAAACCTTTTGGACAAGAAGAAATGAGAAAAAATTATAAGAATGACAAGAACGTATTATGAATAAATACAATAAATGTGCCCTAAAATTTTGTGTATAAATATATATCTGTGTGCTGACATGCATATATTTTGCCTATGTGCATATGTGTATGTGTGAGTACATACATTCTTCTTCTACCTACAAATCTATCTATATTTGATAGGCCCACTATCAGAATCCAAATCCCTGAGGGAAAATCAAGGCATGGGCTAGAGAAATGAAAACATAGTAAGAATTATTTTCTTAACAATAGCAATAATTTCCAGTTTGTCAGATGTACCAAATCCTGTCCCCTGAATATGGGAAGTCCTTCAGTCAGAAAAGCAATTCCATCTACTTATATAAAATAATAATATAGAAAGCCTTTACCATCTACTTTGGTATTAGTATCTAACATATTTCATATGTCGCTTTACTTAATATCATGTGCTACCAATGTGTACAAAGATAGTTCAAATAGTGTTGCTGTTTACAACCAAGAATTTATTCATTTTAAAAATGATTGAATTGTTCTCCCTGGAATAGCCTCATGTGATTCCTCACTTTGTTTTGATATGGGTCCCTGAGGAATAACATTCATGCTATGTTACTCTTGCATATTTCACTAGCTTACAAATAAAATAACACAGTGTACTCAATATAAAGTTGTCAACATTAACTTGCATCAGTTGCTGTTTGTTTTGCATTGACAAGTCTTCTAAAGATAAGAATTACAATATTCTTAGATGTACAGACACAACATCAAAACAACCTTAAGGAATTAAAGACTGAAAATGCTACCGGCAATCACGCTTTGAAATGGAGAGAAAACAGTATCATTTATACATATATATATATATTTATGCAGAGGCCTTAAATAATGCCAGAACAATCTTTGGATTTTATGCAATGCTCATCCATCTTCTCCCACAATATTTCAAAAACACTTTAACTATTTAATGCATCCCTCTAGAGGGGTCTTTCACTTTTTAAATCCATTACCACTTGCTTATCTGTATATTACAAGAAATTGGAATGGGCAATATCCATTACATAGATAGACATTATTACTATAAAGTCTCTATCAAAAGGGCAATGCTAGCAAAAGGAAAGCAAAGTGTGTTAATAATGAACGAAGTATTAGCCAAAACTACCACTTTCCCAGACAAAGCAGTCTCCAATAGTGTGCACCCACCTCTCGGGAGCACCCACCTGGGTTTCTTATTCACATTTCACCTCACAAATGACCCACTTCCTTCTCCCTCAGCTTCCCAAGCTCGCTCACCTGTATCTCTCCTTCTCCAAGAATCGATTTCCTTCCCACTTTCTCCACCCTCTTCAGATCCCTTAAGCACCCTTCATTACTTTCTCCAAACTTCCAGACTCAAATCTGCAGCCCTGTTTGCACGTACCTCTCTATACGCACTTGGTTCCCACATTCTCCCAGATCTGCTTTAAAAAATCGCTGTCACCAAACAAATACAATCAGTAAAATTAGGGTTACAAACCAGTTTTTTTTTTCAAATGTTATAGCAGTAAAAGAGAGAAAAAGAGGAAAGCAGGAGTGTATCTAGGGGAAGGACGGTGGCTGAGTGGCTATGCAGTGAGACGCGGGGATCCTACGGTGCTGGGCTTCCCCACCTGTCGACCCCACTTCCCCCAAGCGCTCGCCGCGGGTTGACAACCACAACACTCCACAACCACCCCCCTCCAAAAAGGAGGCGGGGTTACGCCTTCAGCCAATCCGGACCCGTGAGCCCCGGGTGTCCAACCTATGGGGTGGCCGTGGCCGTGCAGGGGGAGGACGTGGGGTGGTCTGGGAGGGACCGCGTCGATGGGAGGCGCGCACGTGTCGAGTCCGGAGCGGTAGGGAGGCGGCAGGCGTCTAGGTGCCCAGGCGCGGGCTCTGCACCCTGGCAGCCGCCGAGTCCCGCTGCCCAGTACCTCTTCTGTCTCGGGTCAGGCCGAGCAGGGAGCGCTCCCGCCGAGAAGACCTGTCCAAGGTGTCCGAGTTCCCGTGAGAGGGGACAATCACAAATACCAACAATAGTACCCAGCTCAGACGAGGCGGGGAGGAAAGTTTCCCGCCCGCATCAGAGCGGAGTAAGCCAAGGCAGAGAGAAGGGATGCAGGGCGGGAGGGTGACAACCTGGAAAGAAGGGGGCAGCGTGCGGGCTGTGACGGCAGGACGGGGTCCGGGGTGAGGTGCGGGGACGACAGGCGGCGGGGTGCGCTGTCCAAGGTGCAGGGAGGTGGTGGGCGCGCGGCGGCCCCGAGTCCGGAGCCGACACTGACTGGCGGGCGGCGGGGACAGCGGGGAACAGCTGTCTGGGGCGCCGGGCACCCCGGCTCGTAAAAGTGACGGGGCTTGAGCTGGCGTAGGGCGCGGAGGGCTGCACCGAAGCCTCCGCCTTTCCATGCACCCCTCCCACCAGCCTCACCTCTAGCTCCACTCCCCTCCCCCCTCGCCCACTCCCCTCCAAGCCTAGGTCCCGGTGCCGTGGCGGCGGCCGAACCGGGGGACCCCAGCGCCGAGCCCGGTCGCCCCAGGGATGCTGCGGGCCCCGGAGCTGCTTACCTGGGGCCGCGGTACCCGGAGCGGAGGCAGCCCGCGCGCGGAACCGGGCGCCGGGCGCGGCGCGGCTCCTCTCAGCCTCAGCGTCCTCGTCCTCCTCCTCCTCCGCTTCTCACGGACTCTGTCCCGGCACTGAGCTGCGAGACGGGGCCGGGCTGCGGTCGCCTTTCCCTCCGCCGCCGCCGCAGCAGACAGAGGACGCCCCGTGGCGGCTGGAAGCCTGTGTGAGTAGCGGCGCCCGGGAGAGAGCGAGCTGCTGAGGGGCGCTGGAGACTCCGCGGCTCGGGGCGCGCGGGCGTGCGCACGCGCGCCTGCCAGTGTGAGTGTGTGTGCGCGCGCGCCCGCGGGGTGGGGGAGCCGCGAGGGGAGGGGGAGAGAGGCCGAGAGATGCTCGTAGGGACCGAGGCAAAATTCTTCACCCCCGGAAATGCGTAAACCCGGGGAAGAAGGACCGAACGCGCGTCTCGCCTGGGGGAGCTGCCCGCGGGGCGGCGGCAGACGAGGAGGGGAAAGCAACCCAGCGCGCCCGGGCTCCGGATCCAAGCCCGGCTGAGCCGAGCGGAGCGCGCAGCTACCCATGCAGCAGAAGCGGCGCCCGCACACCACGGTCGCGCTGGCCCCTGTGGGGAGGGGCCGAGGCCGCTCGCTCCCGCCGTCCGGACTGACTTCTCGGCTAGGCGCGAGGGAACAGAGGGAGGGACCCCACGATTGCTACGGCGACCTTGGAGGCGCTGGGCCCACTAGGGGCCGAGCGGGGAACCCGGCGCACGCGGCTGACTCTGGAGTGGGCGTGTGCGAGGGCTGCGGGCGTGGGATGGGCGGTGGAATGGGGCCGAGCAGCCTGCCGCCGGCCTGAGCAGAGGATGCGGGGTGGCGGGCCGAGGGTGCGGTCACCGTGCGCGGTCGGTAAGGGGGCGGGGGACCGGGGACTGCTCATTCCAGGTGGAATGTAGTCCTTTTTTCCTTTCGGAGGCCACTTTTCCTCAAAGTTATCCACTTCCCAGATAAAAGTGCCTGCCTCCTCTTTGTTAGAATTCAGCTAAGTGTGCAGGCATCCAAGCAGTGCCTCTTTCAAGTCAAGCTCGTCCAAGAACCCCCCACTCCCTGGTTCATCCAAGCCACATTGTAATCCCTTAGAAATAAATTTTAAAGCACATTTACATGCTGCCTCGTAAAAGATATAGTGTCCTAGGGATATACTTTTCCATGCTTATTTTAAAGTCGAATTTTCTTCGCCCAAGAATTTATTCGAGGGTTGTAAGGTCTGGGTAATACTTAAAATACCCTTCCTGGCAGGAATACGTGGGGCAGGGATTGTGTTTTGCATGCCCTCCAGTACTTAGTACAATATCACGTACATTGTTTGTTCTCTATAAATGTTGAATGAATGACATTGTTTTCTAGCTTCACATATCCTGAAGGCAAAGACTTGGATGCTGGGAAAGTTATTACCACCCCACTAGGCTTCCTTGATTTTAACTTATGCCATTTCCCTGTAGTTGGCTATTTTCCCCTCTGGTGGCCAGAGCCCCGGTGCAAAGAAAGAGAATACTGATTCACTGTGCAACCTCACGCAAAGAGCGCTCTGCGGAGAACTCAGTGGGATACCCTGGTGTGAGAAGGCTAAGGCCTGCTTTATTTCTGTCTTGGAGAAAGCTAACCTCTCAAAACGTGAAAGTCGCCGTTTATTAGCAGTTTAGACTGTCTCTTCTAGAGCAGGACACGGGGAAAGAGTTTTAAGATAAATGCATGTTTCTAATAGCTTGTCAGGTACAAGCTTTCCTCTTGTAAAGAGCAGTACTTCGTGGACACTGTCTAATACATGCAGGGTCACCCCAGATTGCTAATTCTGCTGTGGCAGCAAGCCCACATCCTTCAACCTTGGTATTTCTATGGTCATCCTCTCAGAAGCAAAAGTCTTCTATTTTACATTCCATGCTAAATTTCAATTCCTTTGAACTCAGGCTCTTCTATGAGCTGCTTTGCTCTCCACTCATGATATCACAGCTGTGAAATATAACTGAAATAAAGTGAAAATTAAGATGGACTTATTTAGGTGCTGCCATGTGTTCTCTAGTGGGGGTCCCTTTAAATGACTTCTCTACTGTCAATTTACAGTCTTAGAAGACATTTGTTGTGATATGGGAATTTATGTGGTTTTTTTTGTTATGTGGAAAGCTTAGTTAAAATTTTTACTTGAATGGAAGCTCTAAAACATGCAGTAGGAGCAGAAAATCCCAAAATGGACCCTTGACAGCCAACCTATAACATGGGTATCAGTCGAAATCTTCCAAAATAATTATAAAGCTTTGTTTTCTCTAGAAAGTTGCTTTTAGAGTTTCAACAGCTTCCCAAGTACTTGTCTTACTTGATGGGATTGAAGAATATTAACAAGTGTGACTTCACTGATGACCACCAAAAGGGGCAGTCCAGTCCTTCCAAAAATAAATACATTTATAAGAAGCCAACATTTAAAAGTAAGAGTGTAGGCATACAGCAATCTTCATTTCTGTTAATTAAAAAATAAATAATAGAAATGTAAAAGATAAACAATGGGAAGAGCGACTAGCAACATAAGATATATAGTATTTGTGACCCACTCGAAGATAAAGTTTGTAGGAGCAACAAGGATTAAAATGCTATCAACCCATCGTTCTACCTAAATACTAGATAATAATAAAATGTACAGCTAAGAGATTGATTTTTACACGTTCTTGTCAGTTGCACTGAGAATTAATAGCATATTTCCAAAGGTTCTATTTTCCTTACTAAAAAGAGGATGTTCTTTAACACAACTGCTTTTTTCAATTTGTAGCAGTGCAATAAACTAGTTAAACATTAACGTCCCTAAAAATACAGGATTGCAAAGGGGTGGGGGATGTGGAGAAACTCTTTAAACTGATTTGATTGCAACTAATTAATTTATTTTGTCAGTCTAAATAAAAACACGAAAGCTTTCTACCTCTGCAGCCTGGTAAACGTAGGCTGTGAGATACACCGTGAATTCCAGTCAACTCCCCATACTGGGAGCAGATTGCTCCAAATTCTTTGAGGTGAAAAGGCAGGAAGGGAACCGTTAGGTGAAGTGCTGCTGTTGATTTTAGTGGCTGTGAGCATGCATAAGGATACAGGTAATTTCCTCCATAATTAGGTCCCAGATCATTTAGTCCATTAGAGTTTTAAATGATAAAAAAAAAAAAAAAACCCACCTTGACCTGCACCTGAAAACAAACTGCCAACTCAGTACAAAACGTAGCAGGGGAACAAGGAGCAGTCTCAAGTTATACTGTTTGTATTCATACTTTTATACATTGCCTTATTCCAGATACTACTTAGGGTAACTTAATTCTAACTGAAGGTCAGGCATCTTTAGGAAAGTCTGAAATAGAGAAAAAGTATTCTAGTTTACCAAGTAGACAAGTTTTCTTTGTTGTCAGTGCTGACATTTGGGGTACCAGTGGTTCTAATAGTTCATGGGGTTATGAATTTTCTGGAACATGGAGAAAGCTATGGATACTCTCTCTAGGGAAATGAATATATGAACATACAAAAAATCTTTGAATAAAATTTCAAGGAGTTAAGGGAAACTCCTCGGAAGCTCAGGTTAAGAACCCCTGCATTATATAGATACTTCACTCATTGATATTTTGTGGCTAAAGGGAAATGAATGGGTAGATTTACTAAAAAAACTTCTATTTTTAATATAATTTATTTTATTTCAACACCAAGAAGATGCATAAGCAAATCAAACAAGTATTTATTGAGTACCTACTTCACAATCAGTTCTGTTCTTCACACTGTGTTTGTCACCAATAAACTGTAAAATAAGATCTATCTCTGCCTTTAAGAAGCCTGTAGCCTAGCTATCATTATTCATGGGAACAGAAAAGTAAACATAAGCATAATTTCTCACTTGAGCAGGTGCAACAAACTTCTATTTGAATTACCAATAGGACTTAGTGAAGCTATTTGTTAAGTGAATAAACCATTTAGGCGGTAATTGATTATTAGTGGCCAATGTGTGTGTGTGTGTGTGTATAAATAAAATTCATATTCCCTAGCAGTAAATATTTAGATTATCACATGATGTATAATGTAAAAACCTAGTCTATTGCCATAGTCTGAATTTCAGATTGGGGATATGAGGAAAATTACTGACAAGGAAGAATGAACCATGTTGGCAATGACAGCTGTAGATTACCTATCCTGGGGATCCCTGGGCAAAGTGGAATAGATTAGAATATGTTAGAGCTAATATTGGACCCATCAAAGAATTTGTAGGGCCATGCACGTGTTTTGAAATTTCTATATCTACAAAGACCCAGAAGTCTATTCTTGGATAATTTTAACATTTTATTATTACTCTCCTTAAAATTTCTTGATTTTTGCCTTCTCAATTTCTTTGTCCTTTTAACAACAGCATTATCTTAGATAAATATATCTTTTACAAACACAGCTCGTTCACTCAATTTATGACAAAATTATAAAGAGTAGAAAAACAGTAATCCAAAAAAATGAAGTTTTCAGTGGTTGAGAGTAGTATGACTAGGGACTCCTCCCTGCCACTTATAGGGTGTCATTGACATAAAGCCACTTAACAAATTAGAGCTGTTGAAAGTCCAACTATTCAGGTATTGAACACATTATATCACCTACCTCTCCATGGGCCCCAGAGGCTTCATGTGGGGAACAAGAACTATCAGTCACATCTTTTGACTTTTTCCAGAGGTGGTCTTAGTGTAGCATGAAAATAACACAGGCACTGGGTCATAAAGTCTGAGTTCAAACCCCAGCCCAGCCAACAACTTGCTATGTGACTTTGACTCCTCACTTTCTAATCTTCAGTTGTCCCACCTGTGAAATGTAGTTAATAATACCTACCTCCTTGGCTTCTTAAGATAATTACACGAAGTAACATGAGAAAGGGTCCCTCATGTTGTAGGAGCCCAGGACATCTTTATGAATCTTTGATCTGAACCAAAAGTGTGCAGCAGAAAATCGGAACACATACATGAGTGGGAAGCTTCTGTAGAAATGCTGGAAATCTTTGTAGATTATAACATTGAGCTGAGTCGATGATTCCTGGGAGTCCCTTCCAAGGATATTTTAAGAAATCCACAGGCAACCAAAAGTTGGCAGAAACTGACACATGCAGGAAATTGTGGATCCCATAATTCTAGAGGTGCTGTAATTCTATAAATTCTGCTGCTATTGCAAAACCCAAGTTTTGTGTTCATTTGTTTTTAATGGGTCTCTGTTTTTTTCTGTCACCTAGATTCTGCTTCCCCAATGGTGCTTTGCCCTGCTAATTTAGCTATGTAAATATTCATTTTACAGATTAATACCAACCGTAAAAATTCTTCTCTTTTAAACAAAAACAGCTCACTTCTCCCACACACACACACTTTACTTGTAAAAGTAGTACGTGTGCTCATTGGGGGAAAAAATAGGCAATGCAAAAATGTATAAAGAAGAAAGAGAAATTGCAGCAACATTACGTCTCAGTGACTAATCATGGTTACTATTTGGGGATATATTCTTCCAGACATTTTCCTTGCATATATTTGTTCTCTTTAAATGTCATTCAAGTCAAAGTTCAGCTATTTAAATGCTAGCATTTTAGCAAAAACAGTTAAAAACACATTCACAAAAATGTCCAAATGTTGTTATTTTCTTTCATACTCCTTCTTCCCAAGATGGGCTCGGATTTTGACCGGTCATCCTTGGAAGCTTCCCTTTTAATTTCCCCACTTTCGCCACCTCTAACAATAAGTACTTTTACTGGCCCTTTAAAAACATAACCACACCTTTTGCTGAGTATTCTGGAGTCACGAGCCCTGCTCCTTAGCCTCTGGCCATTCTGTGGATGCTTTGCATTTCTTAGCCTCCACCCTCAACATGAGGTCCTGTTCTAACCTTGGATTTGGTATTGCATTCCCTGATGGAACACAAAAGATTTTTGATTTCAATAAGTAACCAGAATGTTCATTTGAGTGACTATATAGTAGTAGTGCAGAAGTTGGCCCAGAGGTGGTGAATTATTCGAATTCATGTGTTATGTCAACTGCTGCAGGCAACATTTTAAGTTTATTTTACTTAGCTTTTAAGAGTCTATAAACAATTCTTAACAATTATTGCAAGTTATGGCTAAAATTCCAATAGAATTTTCTACTTTCGCAGTAGAGTGTGCTGTTTTACCCAGGAAGCTATCGTTATTATGAAAAGTAAAACAATGTTTATAATTTTAACAATTTGCTAGTCATATAGAGGGTTACAGATTTTTGAAGTAAAACAACCTCAAACCAGCCCATCCCACTCTGCAAATCTAAGAGACCAAGACCTCTGGTGCCACTCTTAAAATGAAAGCTAGAGAATGGACAAAAGGAAGGAAAGAAGAAAGGAAAACAGAAAACAAGGTGAAATTAATTGTCTGTAGGAGTTCTCTGTAGAATATACACCCGAGATTGTAAATTATGAAAGTTTTAGGTAAATAAATTACCTCCCTGTATGTGTAACTCATGTAAGAAAATAATGAGATAATAAAATATAACATTTGAGAAAAGCTATATCTTGGAAGTTGTATATATGGCATAATAATATGCATTGAAAAGTTTTGGTGAATGCTAAATTGCAAAAGAGGAATCTAAGAATTGGTAATATGTCTCTAGCATTAAAGGAGAGAGCCATCATGTTTAGCTAATCAGAGAATTTCAGCAACTTATCTTGATTCTTTTCTGTGCTAGACGGTGAAAGTTTATTTGCATAGTCCATTTTAGCCTGAGAAGTGGCCTTGGGCAGGAAAAGTTACCAAAGTCTTTGCTGAGAGATACCAAGTTTATAGGATTGAATTTGAAAGGTGAGGTGAGGGCAGAAACAGAAAATCTGAAACTGCGAGACAGGATGAGGCCAGTGTTCAGAATCAAGTCTGTGAGAGTTGAGTAGCCACGGAATGCCTGTCATGCATGATACCTGATGAAGCCCAAAGAGATCAATTACATTTTCTTTGATCCCATTATCAAAAATCAGCCTTTAAATCAATATAATAAAACCATGTTTGACCAGCATAACTAATAATGAGAGTAAGTGCCAAACATTTTTTAAAAATACTTTGGTGGCAGTTCTGCTGAAATAAAGTATGCTGTATATCCTTTAACTTAATCTTCACAAATCAGAATCATCAGAATAAATATTAATATTTAATGGTAAGATAGGCAAACAAGGAAAAGTAAAAATACTATGAGATTTACTATCAGAGTGAACTGGATTTGGATCATGAGTCTATTATTCTGAGTGAACTTTGGTAAGTTTCTTAACCTCCCTAAGACTTGGTTTCCTCATCTGAAAAAATAAGGATAATTTAATACCTACCTCCTAGGACTTTCTGTGAAGATGAAATGAGACATTACAAAGCCTTTCTTTCTTCTCTAATGTTGACATGCCCGTAAGGGATACTGGGGGTGTGTAGTATTTACCCCACTCCTCCACCAGATGGACCATTGAGGTCACTAGTCTGCTTTCTCTGTATTTCTTCAAGATGTCAGCTATCTCTTTTTGTTTGTATTGGTGTGATTGATTACAGATTCTTCTCTGCTCAAAAGAGAACTCCATTGCACAGATTTGGGAACATCTATTTTTTTTTTTTTTATAACAAATTGTGTCCTTTTACTTACTTCCCATATCTAAGCTGCATTCTGAATAAAGTATTATTATAATTTAGTTTTACAGACACCTCAATATCTGGAAAAAGAACGGCCCTGCAGAAAAGGTATACATCTGCTCTTTCTCCTTCCTACTCAACTCCCCACCCCTCCTATCACACCATGTGCTCACCTTGTAAATCAATGTAGGAGATTGAGTTATGTCCCCTCAAAACTCACTGAAACTTGAATTGTGTTTTCCCCACTCCCCCCAAGTTTCATGTCTTAGAAACTTGGCCCCCACTGTGACTGTTAAGGGGGTGGGAAATCCTATTATGGTAATCAAAAGGTGGAGCCTTGAAGAGGTGATTGGATTGTACGACTGTGCAGTAGTGAATGGATTAAAAATGGTGGTCGGGGCATGGTTCTGAGGACTTGAAGAGAAGAAGAAAATCTGTCACTCTCTGTTCTCTCTGCTTCCACCATCTTGCGATGTGAGACCCCTGGGTCACTGTTGCCACCACCAGATGGACTTTGGACTTGCCAGCCTCAGAAACTGTAAGCAATAAATTTTGTTTATCTTTATAAATTACCCATTTCCAGGTATTTTGTGATAAGCAACCTAAACAGACTAAAACAATCAGTCTCCTGTGATTTCAGCTAGCCTGAATCCATTCCTGAGGGCTGACCCACTCCCCAAGTTTTTGAAACTGCAAAATTGTGGACCAAGTCCCAGACCATGAAGTTCTTCTCATTAAGGGGCCGCAGCTTGAGTAACACAGCCTGAAACATAGTGACTTTCACATCATAAAAATCACGAGTGTTTGGAAGTAAGTGAATTAAAGTTTTTTTCCATATTTAAGATAGTTCAAGAGTCAAATTTTCACATGCGGAAATTCAATCTGCATATTTATATTTCTTAATTGGTGACATGAGGGATTTAATCAAATCATAATGAGCTTCCTTTTTTTTTTTTTTGGTCTTTTTCGTGACCGGTAAGGGGATCCCAACCCTTGGTGTGGTGTCGCCCACACTGCGCTCAGCCAGTGAGCGTACCGGCCAGTCCTATATAGGATCCAAAACCACGGCAGGAGCGTTGCGCTCCCAGCGCCACACTCTCCCAAGTGCGCCACAGGCTCGGCCCAAAGAAGAGCTTCCTGACAATAAAAGTGATTATATCCAAAATAAGTTAATAAGAAAAATAGTGGAATTGTCTACTCTGGAGCTGTTTATAAATCGGTCTTTTAAAATAGTATTTATGCACAATACTTCCTAAAACCAGTACATTGATCAGTCAAGTACCCTTCTAGTTAGATGATTCTCTGATACTATAGAATAGAACCTCCAGACTATGATGTTATGCTATGTTTTAGTAGTTTTATTCTGTGACGATTATAGAAGAAAAAATGGGGGAAAAAAATGGAAATTGGCCTTTATCAGCTGTTTCTGTGAGAGAATCTATTTTAGATTTCCATAATAGAGATGCTAGTCCAGAAGAGGAGAAACAAGATTTTGTTCTTATCATAGTAGAAGATCTTGTGTTAATGTTAAAGATCTTGTTCTTATTGTGGAGAGAGAGAAGAAATAGAGCTGGGAAATGCTAGGCTACCCCAAGAGTTATTGTTGTAGTTGTTGTCTTTTACCCTAACTTTGGCAAAGAGGCCATGAAGTAATCTGTTCTTGGACTAAAGGACTATTAGATTTCAAGGAAATCATTAAGTTTTGCTAATAACCATGCTTCATTATTTGAATGCGTATGTGTTTTATTCATCTAGGCTTGTCATTAATATAATTAACTTGAATCCCCTTTAATTCTTGAAATTAAAATGTCAATTATGACTTTGTCTTATTTTTCTCTAAAGCCATCTTCACTCACTTTTCAGATTTCATTTACACATGATTACCTATAGATAAAGGAAAATAAAATAAGTGCTTTAAACTTTTTAGTGAATATTACATCAAGGCTGTCTTTTGGGCATCCTAACAAGGCTATGAAAGAACTATACAAGGGTACTTCAGAAGTTCATGAAAAGATTTGTATTACCTTTTAATTCTATTTTTCCATGACCTTTTTGAAGCACCCTCATACATGCACAGAATCACAATCCACAATTAAGCCCTCACAGTGACATTCCTGAAGGAGGCAGTGTTTGCCTGAAAAGACCATCTCATAAAATCCTTCTAACAATTGCATCACTCTGAAAACAAATGAAATTGACTTGTAAATTCCAGAACAAGAATGAGATGCCCAGGGGTATGAGGGACAATGCTTTCAAATTCAATCCATGCTTTGAATTTGCTTTTTATTTTCCAGAGTCCTTTCTTTTCCCATCCCATTATGGTAGTGCTTTATTTTAGATGGTCGATTTATTTTTGTGAAATGAAGATGGAAAATGCACATATCTTAGAGTCAGAAAACTTGGGTACAAGCCATGGGTCTCCTACTTACTGTCTTACGTTTAATAAATTATTTTGCCAACTCCTGTCCCAACTTTTTCATCTCCAAATTAGATAATGATGATGCCTATCACACAAAGTTATTACAAGAATTAAATTATCAGGCATAAAAAAGTTTTATAAAATCTAAGGCTTTATACAAAAGCTAAAATATTTGGCGAGTATTAGTATAGTTTTTACTATTTTTAAATATTAATATTTTCAAAGCCAAATAATGGTATCATAGTCAACCATGAGTTGAACTACTTGACATAGTTAACTGAGCAACATAGTCCACTTGCAAATTGAGTTGATGGCCATGTCATGCCTGCATCAATGTTTCCCCATCAAGGACTCGGTATACTGTAAAGCATGTCATAAGACATCAAACACATTTGTTGGACTCCTCTGCCCCATGTCTCACTTATTCCCTTCTTTCAACTCAATTTCATTTCTTTTCAATTCTATTGTACTTTTCTTTTTTTTTTTTTTTCTTGTTTCATATCATTTAGGTTATTCTTCCACAATAAGCAAATGTGCTAAGGACTATGAAAAATGCCCATAGCACTTTCCCTTTAAGAAATGCTTAGGCCTTTTATAAATACAGTAATGATCATCACACAATATTGTCTACCTGAATGTTTTCTCATCTTTTTATCATGCATGTCTGCCTCGTTTAAAATCACAGGGCAGGAACTCTGTCTAATTCCATTTGTAAATCAGGGAAAGAGCATTGTTCAATAAATGCCAAGAAGCAACAGCATCCATGTGAGGTGAATAGGTGGAAATTATTATTTCTGTCTATAGCAAGGTGAAAATACAATGGGTACTTTACAATTTACAAAGCATTCTCATATCGATTATCTCATTTGTACATCACACTGACACCGTGTGAAAGCTAGATAGGGCAGTTTTACTGTTATCCTCCCTGTATGATGGCAGAAAGTGAGACTAAGAGGCTAAATGCCTTGTCCAAAGTCCCGCGGCAAGTCAGTGGCACAGCTAGAGGGGAATCCAAACCTGCAGAATCTTCGCCTTTAGTCTGCTCTTCTCAACAAAAGGTGCAGGAACTTCATAGCAATAACTGTGAGACATCTTGAACATCTCAAGAAGCATATCTATGTTGTTGCCTTTATTTCATAGCACTTAACTCTGGCTCTGGCCCATAGCAAGGGCTCAGTAAATATTGTAGCTGTTTGTTTAATTAATTAATATTATGGAGATCAAGTCAGCAAGACTCAAGAACTAATTAATAAATCCATGGCAAAGCCTGACATTCTTGTCATCTAGGCTGCCACTCAACCCACAAAAACCATTACATATTGACAATTTTGTTTCATTTAGTGAAACTGGTAATGACAGTTTTCAATACTACTTTCCAGTCATATCATTCTCCCAAGTGGCTACTTCTTTTCAGTAGTTCAAGTGCATAGCCACTTCTCTGATTGACTTAATTATAACCTGCAAAATGTAATAAATGGAAGAGAATTAAAAAGTTTAAGCTTTACCTTTATTTCATTAAGAAAATGTGTGATGCATTTACTGTTGAAATCTTCTGAGTTGTCTGGAAACCCCCAGAAGCCAGACACTGATGCTAGAACACACATGACTTACAACTGAAAGTCTGTTATTCATGTCCTCTGTTCATGCTAACGGAATATAAGAGTTCAAAGACATTTGTGTGTTACATCGAGTTTCAAAGAGTGTTGGGCGCACAAGTTGGATTTTGCAGTAAGAGACCTGGGGAATAGTAGAGAGTAATGAAGAGAAGATTGTGAGAATGCCTGTGCATTTCGCAGTGGCTATTTTCCTTAGATGTGGCAGGAAACAGTAACCTTATTAGCTATCTGAATTTGGGCTAAAGGAGACGCTCACATATGAGTTGCTAGGAATGTCCTACCACCCTCCATCATGACCAAATCAAATGACAGTGCATATATTTGATATATGCACTAATTAAGGGACCAAATCAACATCTCAACATCCTTTCTATTTATGCTAAAATGCAGTTGCATTTTAGTCTTTTAGTAGCATTTTAGCTAAATATCTTTTCAAAATGGTTCATCAAGGAAGTTGGTGGTTGAACTTACTATGTCTTGTTTCTTAGAATCATAATCAATTCAAGGGACTACCAACTCTTTCTCACCCACACAGTCTCTCTCAAACATAAGTATCAAATAAACATGTTGTATTACAGCTATCCTCATGTCTTTATTTCAGTGTTTTATTTTCCAGAAAAACTGGCAAACAAAAACTTCAATCAAACTATTTCTTTTGGAAAACCAACTTGTTTAATACAGAGACCTTATGATAATATATTCTAATAATATTTTGAGTAATTATAGGATATACAACCCTAGATCCATTAATGCATCCAGTATCAGTGTGTGATAGCTTAATTTTATTATTCCTCAATAAAGCCATCTGAGGTTTTAAGTACTTTTCTAACTTTTCATATACATACAGAGGGACATACAGAGAAAATAACAGAGGAAAATGTGTCCAACTCCTTACCCTACGGCCCTTAGTTCTCCTTCATGTTTGTTTTTCTTTACCTTTAATTTTTACATACTGATTAGCCACATATTAACTAACATCTCTGAACAGTGCAAAAGAATATACACATATATGTAATATATATGTAATACATATGTATGTATATATGTATAACACACATATTGACAACAGCTAAATTAACAAACCTAAATATCTAAATATCAGCTAGTTCTATTTAAAGTAAAATATAGAAAAATAATTGTTAGGTGTTATCAAGGTTGGGGGTACTCATGTTTATTAATAGGAATAAACAAATAAGTAGCCTAGAAAAAATGTAATGTCTTACTTTTGGGTGTTCTGTTAATTGTATAGGTACATTTCGCTTTACTTTATATTTTGTACAGTGTTGTTTTGTTAGATTTTAAATGCACCAATAGATGCTTTTTAAAGTGTCTGTTATTTCTTTTAAAATAATCTTTAAAAATAATTATCAAAAACACATTTCTTGTTGCAAATTCAGATTTTCATACATGAAGTGATTTAAGGGCTCACCTATGCTTTGAGTTAATTTTTAATCAAGTATTGAACATCTTCTATGTTCTGGCATTGTGTTAAATGTTTCTGGCATTGTGATAAAATACACCAATCATTTCCTGTAGGTCATGTCTTATTATTCTCATTTTTTAAAGATGGCAAAGCTCTGCTTCGGAAAGGTTAAATAAGTTCCCAAGGTAAGAAAACTAATAAATGCTAAAATCTCTCAAGGAATCCAGATTTGTCTTTCTCCAAGGCCTATGCTCTTTTCAGTATATCATGTGGCCTCTCAAAATGTAAACCATCAAGGTATATACAGATATACATATTTGCACACACACATATATGCACAAAGTAGGATTCTTTCCTTTTTAAAAATAGTCTTGACATCCAAAAAACAATTGCATTGGAAAGACATGAGTACCAGTGGTGAACTTCTGATATTTTGGTAGATACTTGCCTCAGTTTTAACCTTTGCAAAATCTTAATTAGCATTGGGCCAACCTCGATGAGTCATCCTCTTAGTAAAGTAAAAATGATTTGTGTAGGAGACAGTTTTCCATTTTCTGCATCTCTAAAGAGTTGTGTCATCAGGTATAAAAACTAAATATATTTAATAAGCTATTTATTTCTTTAATGAGAGAAACCCTTATTATTCACTGGGAATAGACTGCATTTGGGGATACTACAATAGATGACAGAAATAACAATTGAAATTCTGAATACATTAGAACCACAGCATGTTGCAGACCAATTAAAATTGACAACCAAGTGAAGCAAATACACATGGATAAATATAGAAAATTCAAGTTGTTGTTAGGGTGATTTTTTTTCCCTTTCCTCTTTACTGCTTGGTATTTTTCTTCCTTCTGGATATTCCAGTTCATTTTGTTAATCTTTTTCTGCTTGGCTTCTGAATTTTAATCAAATTGAAAGCTGACAGATAATAAAATTTTAATTCATAGTAGAATATCTTGACACTTTGATCTATTTAGCGCCCCGATGCTGGGAAACTATCACTAACTAGAAATACTAGCTTTTGTAGACAATATATAATTTTCATAATCTTAGACCAAGATGAGAACAATAGATACTGCACTAAGCATTTCGAGCCATGTGTTCACCTCTCTGTATTAAATCAGTATTGGCAGCAGAGTAGGAGATTATAGGGTACAGCTGCTTTAACTTCCAACCATGGATGTTGCTTACTGAATTGCCCTCCATGTGCCTGTAAAGCCCAGGAAGTTTAAAAAATACACATTTAATGCTAATGATGAGAAAACAAAGTAAATTAGCATCATTTAGGTTGAGGGAGAGTTAGGACTAAATATATTGCTAATGAGGATCATAGAATTTATTTTTCAGGAAGTTTTTGAAGAATGTGTTGTGCAAGACATGCCTGATTATAGGGGATCAAGTTTGATATAACAACATAATCAACAGATTACCATTTATTGAGTACCTACTACAAGGGTACTTCAGAAAGTTTGTGGAAAAATAGAATTGAAAGATAATACAAATCTTTCCATGAATTTTTTGAAGTACCTTTGTATATAGCATTCATTGTACTGGATATTATACATTATCTAATTTCATTTTCATAATAACCCTATGGAGTAGGCATTATCACAACTATACACATGACAAAACTCATGCTCAGAAAAGTTAATCACCATACCCAGGGTCCCATGATTAGTGCTAGAATTTCAAAGCTCATACCTCTTATCTGTCCACCTTCTGATTTCAGTTCTCTACCTATGTCTATTCTATCAGCTCTTTCTCATGTCAAAACACACAATAAAATATGTTTGTAAATATATTGTAATATTTGAAAAAAATAATTTAGAGAACAGCAAGATGTAATCTCAAATCAAACTTAATTTCATTTAAACACAAGTGCAGTTCTGGCCTGAAATTGATTTTTAACCTCCATCTTTTTTGATGAGATCGCTTCTGAGGTTGGTGGGGGAGGAGAAAAACAGCCGTCCTAGGAACACTGAACGAAAAGGAGCAAGTTCAATGTTTTCTACTCTGACAAGATTAATACTCCTTAAATACTTTTCTATTTAATAAATTGTGCCAGAGTCACTAATGTGGGCCCAGAAGAGAACATAATTAGGTTCCTTGTAAGTAATGCTTTCTAAAAAATGGAGGTTGGGTTTATACTATTCTAAAAACAAATAGGTTCAGGAGTGAGAGGAGTATTTCATCGCTGGATTAATTTGTAAAAAGTAGCAAACAGTGCCATCTACTGGGCTATAATTTTCTCTTTGTTATAGGTTTTGCAGGTGATCTTAACTGTATTGTGTATATTGAATATATATATAAGAAAAGATATTTTTTATCTGTCATGAAGATTTCAAGCTATTTAAAAATAATTGAGTGGCTATGTTTGTTTCTTCATAAATACATTTTAAGCCACTTTATTATTGATGTTAAAGGAAATATTTAAAACATCTTGATATTTTTAGAAAAACGTTTCTAGAAAGTTAAATTACCCTTCATAGAAGCATCACCAAGGAAAAATTGAGATAAACCTCCACCAGTTTGTGAAATAGTCCATTTCCTTTACTCAGCTCACAAATCTCTTTTCCAACCTCAGTTTGATCCACCTCTGGGGCTAATATATTTCTCTCTTTACAAAGACGAGGAGGGAAAGAAACCACTTTTCCTAGTGAGGAGGCCATGGCCTACACGGTGTGGTACAAATGCTCATTCTGTGCTACCACATGGTGGAAGAGAAGGAGCTGGCTGTATTGTACCCAACCCTCTCCCCCTGGGGACTCAGTGCACTGGGTCATCTGGCTTTCTCTACCCTTCATCATCAACCCACTGTGGTCCTTGGGCCACCTGCAGTACGTTCACCTTGGAAGCTTTGTTGAAGATGCAGGTTCTTGGCCTGAACCCAAGACACGCTGAATCATAAACCTCTGGTCCGGCACCCAGGTACCTGGATTTAACAGGCTATTATTATACACTTCGGAGGTTGATGATCACTGTCTAGAGCCTTGGGATGTTTACCCTGTAGTCACTGTGTACGCTAGACAGAAGTGCAGGTGGGTGGGCCTACAGTGATCCTTTCCAGGTCTTTCTTGCAAGGACTGTTCTTGTTCAGTGTATGCCTGCACATCAGCACTGTCTGTGGCACTTTTAAAAGTGGTGCATTCCTGGGAATGGTCTCAGTGATTGTGATTCACTGGGTGGCTCCTCCGGCCTCACTCATATACAGTGAGTCTTGATAAGCTGCAAGTCTAGGGAAGCGCCAGAACTACCCCTACAAAGACAGTCCTCGGGAAGACTGAAGCAGACAGCAGGCGCTGGCTGTCCCCACTGCCCTTTAAGTGCCTTCTCCTTCCTCTTGGCACTTTGCCTTCCTGTGCGGGCACCTCCTCTCTCTTTTACTCCCCATTCTTCGATTCTTTTCATTTATCTCTTGATGAGGTTTATTGATAGCAGCTAACCTCTCCCAGACCATTAGCTTTTAATGAACTTAGGTGCCCACAGGGTGGCATATACAGTTCAGAAACATAAAATATTATTTTGTCATGTATTGTGATGTAATATCAATAAACCATTTATTCTGTGTCCAGCTATGTTTTCAGAATTGGTGCTCCTTCTTTAAATAAAATGTCCATTGCTTTAGTCTGGTAAGGGCTTCCAGGCTGTTACGGTAATGAGCATGTGTCGTCAGACCACAGTACACTGTGCACGGCGCAGCATTTTGGACAGAGGTGTGGTTATCAAGTCTTCTGTGGAAATTGAGGTGTCATGTGAGGTGTCACGTATCCAGGAGACATTGGTGCACACTTTGAAGGCAGTGAGACGTCAGCAAACCAGACCTGTCTCTGGCTTCCCCACCTGACCAGAGTGACACCAGGGAAAGACATCTATCCCCAGAACCAAGGACACCTGACACCTCCTTTCACTTATCTACAACCCATTTGGCCATACGACCCAGTTCAGGTCTAAGCCCTCTGTGAAGCCTTCCTAGGCCAGGCCTATTCACAGTGTTCCCTTTTTTCTCCAAAACCACAGCGTGTGTAGTGTAACCCACTACATGACAACTAGCTACAGACTGTTTTAAAATAGTTCTTAAGTAGTGTTAAGAAGGGTGTAAAGAAGTATGATTTGAAAGTAAACACTTGGAATAATTTGTAACATGAGTATTGTTATTCGCCTTACAATTTTCTTTCCAACTCATTGGAAATGTTCAGTACAGGCAGGGACCATGTCTTGCATTTATTTATATCTTTAATGTATTTCACACAGAGCACATGGTCCATAATTTTAGCTCATTTAATGAAACTTTTTCTCTCACATCTCCTCTCGGGAATAAGACATGATAAATAGCAACTTAATGCAGAATTTGTTGAGTATTCTGCAGACTGACAATTACAACGTCACAGATTAGGATATGTCCTAGGTTAAGAGATCCTCTAGAGTTTCAAATTCATCTCCTTCCCAGAGTAAATCTTTCTTTATCTGGTGCTCTTAGAAGCCTACCTGTTCTGCTTACTTCTATCGAACTCTCATTGATTCTCTATGTCTTTTCCCTGGATACAGAACTGGCTCTTAGGCAGATATTCTCTAAGCATAATTTTTGTCCCATCCCAGAGTCTTCCATAGTCACAGACACAACTTCTTATAACTCTTTGTTGTTTTGTCTGTTTCAGTGGGATTCAGCTCTAGCCACACATTAGAAACATCAGTTTGTAAAATGCTGATGCCCAGTCCTCCTAAGCAAATTTCATTTAATTGGTTGGGGAGGGGAGAGGGCAAGGATTCAATGTTTTTAAAATTCTCATGGGTAGGGCCGGCCCGGTGGCGCACTGGATAGTGCGCCGCTTGGGAAGCGCGGCGGCGCTCCCGCCCGAGGGTTCGGATCCCACCTGCAGACCGGTTCCTGCTCACTGCCTGAGCGAGGCGCGGGAGCAACGCCGAGGGTTGTGATCCTGTTGCCGGTCCCCGGTCCGGTGCAGGGGCAACACTGAGGGTTGCGATCCGTTGCCGGACACAGAAAAAGACAAAAAAAAAAAAAAAAAAAAAATTTTCCTGGGGAATTTTAACCCCCCACCAAAAATGGAAAACCCCCCTTTTTTTTTTTTTTTTTTTTTTTTTTTTTTTT